>NW_010562640.1:0-7658 GCF_000687285.1 Phaethon lepturus
AGGGCTGGGGAAGCCGGCCGCCCCCCGCAAGGCCGAGAATCACCCCCGCAGCCTTCTCTCAGGTCGTCCCAGCTTGCAAGACCTCCATTTCTCATCCCCACCCCAGAAGCGGGAGCGAGGTCCCCTGTCCCTCAGGAGGGTATGGACACCATCTGTGCGGGGGGAATGGAATAAACGGCTGAAGAGGGGGAGCAGATGGCATCTACCAGCGTGGGTTTGCTGCTCTTTGTTGGGAGTTTTTTGTTGTTGTTGTTTGGTTTTTTGGGGGTTTTGGGGGTTTTTTTTGTTTGTTTTGCTAGTCCAGGGGAATCTTTGGTAACCATCTCACCGAGGAGATAGTAAAAAAAAAAAAAACACAACACAGCCTCTCGCCATTCGCTGTGGTCTCATCTTGGCAAGCCTGCCATGAGAACCTGGAAGAAAACAAACAAGGACTTTTGCAATCTTACTCTGTGCTGTAGGCCGAGATGACTTTTCTAGCAGGTTCTTTTTTTTTTTTTTTATGAATTCGCAGCAAAATCTTTCCTGCAGCACCTGTTTTCTGTAAGTGAAGTAATTTTAAGGGTGTTCAATACCTACAGCCTCCATATGAAAATATACTGTCATTTCTTCTTATACTAAACCTAGCAAGGGTAAATGTGCATTTCTGCTCTTTGCCATTCCAGAGAATCCATCGTGAAATAATTTATAGTCTTATTATTCACACCAATTAAGACTGCTTGATTGATTAAAGGACTCAGAATTGAGTTTTAGCTGAAAGTATTGTAAGCTGAATACAGTTACTGGTGATATACAGTTAGCATTTTCAATGCAGCAGCATATGTTGATTTTTCCTTTGGGCCTTTTTATACCATCCTGATTTTACAATAATCAGTTTGGAAATGACCATCCATATTAATCAATGATTGTCCATGTTAATGCCCAGAGTCTTTTATCCAGTCACAGCTGTCTGCACACAGAAAAAATGCTCCTGTTACACATGAAAGCTTAAGTATCATCCCAGGGAATACATACATGGAGCAGAAAACATATGTGGAGTCTTTTTCAAATAATTTTGCATAATTGATCCTCTGCTCCTGTAATCATGCTATTACAGCAGCTACCAGCCTGGCTAGTTTGCAGTGGTGAGGGAGAGGGTTAATCTTATGATCCTACAACTGTCTAGCTAGCCTGTATATTAGCCAGGCATGCAAAAGACAGACTTCAGGTTATATAAATGTAAATGCAAAATTGACGGCTTCTCTTCTTACTTCTACAACGAAAGTTCTTCGTATGTAACATTTGGAAACCTACAGAGTGCTATGTTAATGAGATGCAAGTAACTAAGTCGACAGGGGTTTTTTACTGTTAAATATTATATTCTGACATAATCTAGAGGTTCCTCTCAAAGACTGGGTTTTCTTCTGTGAGATCCTATATACAAATTAATAAACAGCCTTTTTGAGTTTATGAACAATAAGCCTACAATTCGATGCATAGTTAAACTATTGCATTGAACAAATCTGGACATGGATTTTGTCCCATGCATGCACAATGCAAGTCAGGATTAGGGCTGTAGGAAGTGGAGACACGTGCTGCTTTTTCAACCTACAATGCACAGGTTGATCTTCAGAGATGCCTTTATGTGCCAGATATAAGCATCACACCTACCAGAGATGGTTTAACTGGATCTGGAAAAGAAGGCTCCAGATTCAGCTAGTCACACCATTCAGTTTGAAAGTCATACAGAGATGTAAGGTAACAGTGCAGAAAATTGGGCTAGGTTCCTTTCTTTCACTACAGGCAATAAAATAGCATGTCTTAAGCTGACAGCCAAAGAGTACTTGCTGTCAGTGCTCACTGAGCGTTGGTACGCAGACCTTGACCTCCCATCCACTGGCAGTTGTTTTTTCCTGCAAGGAACACCTCCCTTTCAATTATTAAGCAACTTGCTATTGAGTATGCAGTAGTAAATACATGCCATAATGTGAGTATACATGAAAACTTAAAAACATAGTGCTACAACACAGACTGCAACATTATTACTCAATAATAACCTAGGTATTCACTAGGCTCATGGGTGGTTACACAAAGATTGCGTCTCATTGACAACAGGAGTGCATGAAACAGAGTAAGAATTAGAAGTTCAAGGCAAGAAAATGACCCAGAAAGTACCCAGCAATACAGAGACTATCATCAGTGGAGTTATTGGACCACCACTATAAGGCAACCTGCATCACACCTCTATATGATTACATCAGGGTTATGATATTTCTTGCCAGATAAGAGCACAGACCATATGAATGCTTTTTATTCAGGTGCTGGATTTCATTATATAGCCAAGTTTTTGCTGGGCTATATGAATTTGTTCCAGGGACCAGATCAAGCATACAGATAACCAGAGATTTCTCACTTCTCACTGGACTGTGCAGTTGTATGTTTTAATTTTGGCTTTGAAAAAGCCTTGGTATGCAACCCTTGGTGAAGCCACATGGTTTTTGAAAATCCAAGCATTTCTCAGTGCCTATGATGGCACCAAGAAACCGTGGTGCCCACAATTTCCTCTGCAATCCACAAGGGTGGTGTTATTACTCATCCATTTCACTAGGATATAACTAGTTCTTACCGTAATGTCTTTAAACGTCCCAAACTCCTTGGAGAAAAAGGCATAAAGCTTTAAAGTACTTTTTCCCTCTGCTTTTGGGGTCTATCTGTTGAAAGAATGGGTCAAATTTCATGAGACCTGCTCTCAATGGCTGATATTAATTACTGGAATTACACTGTTTTCCATGTCTGTTTTGTCTGGAGGAAGACTGTATTCACACATGTGAAAGCAGTAGCATAAAACATTTCAAAGCAAAATGATGTGCAGTACTGTGCAAAAAGTGCAAAAAAAAATGTGCAGTAAGGGATATTTGCATCCACTCTTTGTTCTATTGCTCTAGAAACCTATTCCCAATGTTTCTTGATTGGCAGGACAGGCCCACAGCATATAAACTAAGATACTGGGTTTATAAGCATTTTGCCACATGGCAAATCAGCTTCTATCAGTGATTTTCAGTCTCACAAGGTAAAATATATTCCAGGAGATATTTTGTATCACCTCACTGGATGTGGAAAGCACAGAGAACTCAGCTTTGTTGCTCCTAAAATATTAATTTAAACTCAACATCCACGTCCAGCTCCCTTTCCTAATGGATTATAACATTCAGTTTATTCCTTTTCTTATGTATATTCTGGGTTCCGTGGAGTCACACTAAAGATAAACCTGGCCCAGCATCTCCTACACTGAATTTACCTTCTTTTACCTCTTCGAGGGCTTTGCGGACTGGTTTGGCAGATTTCCTGTTTCAGAACAGAAGAGAAAATGAGGAAGCATTTCACTATGTTATTCTACAAAGAAAAGCTCTACGTTTGAAAATCAAAAATTAAAGGCTGTTTTTCTTTCAGGTAGCTTTTCCAACCAATAGGAACATTAGAGAGTAACAACTTCTTTCTGAGCAACTGATACCACAAGAGATCAACAATGTTACCATAGTAGCATTCAAGTACCTATAAAATACTTAAATTGTTTCTATCTCTATGGGCAGCTTTACATAGTCATGTCAATTTAAGAGGCTAATTTCAATTACATTTTTTAACTTGTCAGCTGTATAATGTATTCTGTATCAATACAGACAGTGACAATCCTAGCCCTGATTCTTTGTGAAACTTATATTCTAACCTCCATTTGTAAACATTCAATTTAAATTCTTACCTGTGTCTATAAATATTTTTTAGGAACCAGAAGGACCAAGAGTGTCTGCTTCATGACCCACTGTGAAGTGTTCTGAACATTCACAGCTCTACCTGGAGTCAACAGAAACAGTTTGCAGATAGCTAGGAGAATCATAAGCTAATTGTATTCCGCGCTTTTGCCTCTTTTTTCTGAGGAGTAGATGTGTTATTTTTGCAAGGGCAAGGAATGAGGGACAGAATCCAGCACTCGAGTGTCTATTTCCAATTACAGTAACTAAACTGGAAGTTCTATTTGCATGAGGTGACAAAATCAGTGTACACAACTGTCATTATGTTGATAACTGTACATAGAAACATACAGAGTTATGCCTACATGTATTCTTAGGGATTAACATTAAAGTACATCCAGAAATATTTACAGCACTCGGGGGGGGGGGGGGCGGAATCTCTCATCCTCCTTGTTTTCCTTTGCTCACGTCTCAAGTTTTTCTACTAAGGTGGGAAGAAATAGATTTTTTTCCTGTCCATTCCGGTTTATAAAATTCCTTTTTATTTCACAGACATTGCAGTTTTTCCCAGGAAGGATGATCACATAGTTATTTTTCCTCCTATAACTGCTACATGCTGCTGCACAAGTCACAGGTGGGAGGTATTATAGAATCAAAAGGTCTGTTTGCTGCTAACATCCTTGCAGGATAGAAAATGGAAGGCTTTAGGAGTGATTCTGAGTGCCTGCAGTTCTCTCTTTCATCAGTGGGAGGTGTAGGTTTCCAAAGCTTCTCAAAAACCAAGCCTCACTGTCTCGGATGTTCGAGTTTGGGTCTCCCTGGGCTGAGTGATTACAATTGCTGCAGAAGTGTTTAGATAGTCTCCACAATATTGAGTTCTTGTAGGGGTAACGCTGCAGGCATACACTGTGCTCTCATTTGCTTACAAAGATCTCTGCAAGACAGGGGAAGCAGGAGCACGTCCTGTGCATCTCACAGTTTTATGCTAATATCGATCTGCTGATAAACCTATGTAAAGTTTACCATTATTTCTGCAGGTTTTTGCCACTTCTGCCACCCCTTTTCTTCCTTTCTTGTCTACCTGGAGAGCACCCTATTAACTCCTCCCATCCCTCCAGAATGCTTTTGCCCTTTGAGAGTATAGTAAGTTAGACCAAGGACCCCCTTAGACACCCCCCATGGGCCACACTTCCAAAGTAGAAGTACCAGTTTCACAGAAAACTAAAACCAGAGAACATGTGGAAGAATACCTGCAAAGAAGTTACGCTTAAGCCTTTGTGCTGTACCCAAGCTTCTTAACTGACAATGAGCCCTATTTCCCGGTCCCGTCCCCCCCCCGAATATCAGCTCTTGAGATACTGTACTTTCAATATTCTTTCACAAACCTTTCTCAAAGCAAATGTATTAATTTAGTTTTAGCTTTTCCAGAAAACTAGTATAATTCTGAATTATTATTTCTGGACTGAAGTGGGCTTACCCAGAACAAAACACTTGCTTCGAATGCCAAGCAGGGAACAGAACACAATACTTGCAGGTTGATGTTTCTATTGTTAGCCACAATCAAATATAGTTGCTTTTGTGGAAGTATTAAAGGCAGGTGCAGGTTCATGGGGTGGGGTAGAGGGACAAGAAAGGGAACAAAATCAAGTCACTTTATGTACTAGCTAAGAAGCTAATGCTGTTGGCAGGCCTGCTCCCCAGGGGAAGGGGAGGCAGGAGCCAAGGGATGAACACACAGCTAGCAAGGTTATTGCCAACCAGGGCCCAATCCCACAGCATCCAAGGGAGGCAAGTACCAAAGATAACAACTAGATCAAATAAAAAGGCCAGATCATGAGGCACATCCAATGTCAAGCAGAGATACCAACCTGCAGGCCAGGATTAGGACCAGGTCTAGCAATCTCCAGGCACATCTATAGCAATAAGACAGAGCTAAGGAGTCAACCTACAAGTTCAAATCTCTAGATATATAGAGCTACAACTTAACCAGAGACTAATACTTCTCCATAATTCATCAGGTAGTGATAGTCCTGGGCTGAACCTGAATAGAACTCCTGGCCCCATAGCTGTGGGGGAAAAGTCCCAGGTGAGGCTGTTCATGGTCATTAAGGCTTATTAGTACAGCTGTTACATTATGTGAGATGATTGCAGTGATGTAGCTGGGCAATCTTTCTCTGTA
This sequence comes from Phaethon lepturus, assembly GCF_000687285.1. NCBI lineage: Eukaryota > Metazoa > Chordata > Aves > Phaethontiformes > Phaethontidae > Phaethon > Phaethon lepturus. Next base: position 5,905 of record NW_010562640.1, read on the forward strand.
TTGAAATTAGAGCTTTGTGGGTGAACTTCAGGTTACAGCAACCTCTAGGAAAAGGACAATTTTCTTTTTATGGTTCCTCAAATAAAGAAAGCTTCAAAGATCCTTATGGTCTGAAGTTCCTTAAGCATCAGCTCTGATCCAGGGAGGAAGGTGACACCATTCTTTAAGTCTTTGATAATTTTCACTGTTTTTTTTGTGGTGACCTCTAGCAAGGAACAGCTATCAACTTCTGAAGGAAAAACCCATGTTTTTTCTCCATGTTCCTTCAACATAAATGACCAGAATGGCTGCGCAGATGCTCAAAGGCTTTTGTCCAGAGTGCATATTGAGTTTTTTAAGCTTGTTTCTTGAGATTTACTGGGCAATTTGCTGAGAGAAAAAAATAGCATCGACAGCCCCTAAAACAGCCCACATATGCCCTGCAGTGGTGTTACCTATAGAGATGGAGCAGCTCTTCTTACCTGCACACTGGTGATATTTTCAGAGCATTTTCCTTGGGCATCTTCACTGGCAGAGTGAGACAAATTCACTCCTCAACATGGTTGTTCCAGTTTCTTTGTACGCCCAGGTAGGTATTTTTGCATGGATTACATTTGATGGACATCTGTGAAATCTCCCTTAGAATCAACTAAAAAGTTGCTGTTTAAAACAAAACATACAGCTCAAAATCTGTTGCAGTTTTCCCTTATTCCTTTCCACCACCACCCCCAGCTCTCTTTGAGCTGTGAACAAGAGTATTGGGTAGCACGAACTGAGAGGTGTTTGAAATGCAGCATTCTCCTGAGTCACTTCTAGCCATCAGTTTCTTTTCTGAACACTTGTTTTCACTGCTATACTTTCAAATCAAATATGACCTCACATATCCTTAATAAAACCCAGCCCTTTTAAAAGCCTAAAATCAGAGTTTCCTCTTTATTGTAGGAAAATTATTAAAAAAAAATCTAAGTACATAAAATTATATACTTGTTTGTGTTTCTATAAAACAAACATAGCAACATCATCTATTGTTTCGCAGCCATGAACAGAAATTGATGCATTTTTCATCCATGTTTGAATGAAGATGAAGCGGCAGCAGCACAGTAGTGCTTTTGCAAGCTTCCAGTTTAATCACATCAAGTATTTCTTGTATTCTAGCAATTCCACAAGTGCTGGCCTGGCACAATGCCCTCCCATACGGATGTGTCAACCACCTGTACAGGTACTGTGACCAAACTGCATGGGTGTATCGACTGAACTGTATGGGTGTAAAGACCAAACTGTGCAGGTGTAGTAACCAAACCATACGGGTGCATTGACCAAATCATACCTGTACATTGACGGCACTGCATGGATATGGTGATTGAGCCCTCCAGGGATAGTGACCAAGCTGTACAGGCTCACGGACAGGTACAGCGACTGAACCAGGCCGGTACACCGACTGACTGAACCATGGGGCACGCTGGCTGGGCCGCACACATACGCTGGCTGGACCCTACTGGTGTGTCAACCCGCCATGCACAGGCCATGGCACCACACAGCCCCCAAGGCCTGGGGACAGGCTGGTTTTGGGGCTCTGTTTTTTGGGGGAGTGAGCTGCACCGTTTCTGGCGTCTCTGGGCGCAGACCCCGACGCCACTCCTGGCCTCCGAGGAGGGGGTGTAAAAGGGCTTTGCCGCCCAGCCGACCCTCCTCAGCGGGTCCCCCTCACAGGCTGCCCGGACTACATCTCCCAGGATGCAGCGCGGCGCCGGCGCCCTTAAGGCCCCCTGGCGGCA
>NW_010562641.1:0-15971 GCF_000687285.1 Phaethon lepturus
TCAGACACAGGGGAAGCTTCTGGCAGCTTCTCACAGAAGCCACCCCCGCAGCCCCCCTGCTACGAAAACCTTTCCACACAAACTGGATGTACTTAGTCACTAAAGCTACCTTGTTGCTTCTTCCTGCAGAAAAAAGTGTGATAAAAATGAACATACGAAATATTGCAGGTCTAAACTAACCTGCTAGTAATGTGTGCTCACTAATCTTTTAGAGAGCAAGGCCACACCTCTGCTTCCCATATATACAGGACAGGACAGGGCTTTGCAGGAGTCAAACTGCAGTTAGGAGTCTAACTGGACCTTAGGAGAAAGGATCGTCCAGAGTAGATTGTGGCTCTGCATCTTGAACAACATGTTGATGCTACGAGGGCTATAATTAGTCTTACACCTATGGGCCACCTTGTTTCAGTGGGCGATGAGACCTTTCTTTCCACGGTGCTTTCATCATCCCCCATGATGCCCGTTCCTTGAGTGTAACATCCTTCTCCACTAGGAATTAAGTGCGGCCTGGCAAAGAGAGCAGCTTTCCCCCTGGAAGATTCTCTTGTTGAGGGAATTTCTCTACTGCCTGTCTTCTGGTGCCTTAAATGCAGTTCATGTTGTATGTGGCTTTTGTAGCTGAGAATTGATGCTGTAATAATCTGCACGTGATGAATGCCCCACAGAACATGCCTTCACAGCAAATTTATTGCACTATAAGCTACCTCTGTTTCAGTGAAAAGCAATCATGTATATAGAAGAGCAAAGAGATAGACAGCTGTACTTGTGTTTGGGCAAGAAGAATTAAATGCGGAAAGCAGTGAAAAAATTGGCAAAAGTGCTATGTGTGTTGTTCGTATAAATGGTAGACATAAGGACAAATTTGTGGTTTGCCAGTTTAATAGGAGCTTATTTGTCTACAAATACGAAAACTACTGAAAACTGAAACCAGGTGGCGACTCCAACACTTCTTAATTCCTTTCTGTATTCTCCTCATGTTTTGCAGCTGTGCAATGGTGGATCTGTGACTGATCTTGTGAAAGGATTTCTGAAGAGAGGCGAAAGGATGAATGAACTTATAATTGCTTACATTTTACGTGAAGCTCTGATGGTAAGATAAGCTTTCAGTGAAAGGACAGTCAATATTCAGCTCATAATTTTTTCTTTGAATGAATGAAGATCATGTCCTCACTAACACAGCACACTATCTTATAGCAGTGTTTAATGAAATCAAGATAATGTGTAATTCAGATGGTTCTTTCTGAACAAGCAAAGTAAAGAACAATTAATCCGTTTCTTTCATTATTAGGGGAATGAAAATTGATTTCTGACCATTGATTCCTTTCCTTAGTAAATACAGTTCTGCATCGAAATCACTTTTCTTGTGAGAAATAGCAGAAATATACCCAAAATACTGTTCAACTTCTTGTATCTGGATCCAAAATATTTTAATAGCAAAATGATCAACAGATCTAGTGAATTCCAACACTGCTATAGGGAATTCTTCTTTTGCTAATCAGGATCAAGTGGGGTTTTTTTTCATTTTCTTTTAAACAGAATTTTACTTTCTGCAGTGGAATTTAGGCCTTGGGAGTTTTCTTTGAGTTTATACTCTAAAGATGTAATATATAATGTACATTTATAGTGCTTTTTTCTGCTTTTATCTTTAAATTCTGTTTGACATAAAGTGGGACAATTAAAAGATGTCTATTCCTTATGGTGTGCCAAGTGCTTTTCCAGTAAGAATGACATCTCTGTAGTTTTGGATTAAAATAAAATCTGTCTTAAGTTTTTTCATACTTTTCTCCTACTTTTTGTTTCTGCAAATGTAATACAGAGAACAGTGCTGTTAGTAAAAAGTTCATGTTTACATCTCACCTTCCAGGGACTTCAACATTTGCATGAAAACAAAACTATCCACCGTGATATTAAGGGAAATAATATCCTTTTGACCACTGAAGGAGGAGTCAAGCTTGTGGATTTTGGTATGTTATGTTTACTTATATATAAAACCAGTGTTGTACATCTGAAGCATTGAAAATAAAACACAGGAAACAAGTCAGAAAAGATTAATTAATCTTTTATTAAGACTTTGAGTTTTTCATTAAAAATCACATGGATAACCAATGATACTTTTTAACTTGATAGAAATAAAATATTCACAGACTCGGTGTTTGTACAACTTCAGGTTTTCCAGCCATTTTGCTAATGCTGTTTAGACAGCATGGTTAACAAGTAGAAGTTATAATATGGTGTAAGTGACAAATGTTTTGGGGCAGATACACTAAGTGAAGTGGCAAAGCAAGTTAATAGGGTTCAAAGTAAGGTTGGTGCTTAGTTCCTCCAGGACCGTGCTCTGGTTCAGTGAGATTAGGAGCTGATAGGCAAAAGCTTCATATTGTATATGAGAGGACTTAGAACTTACTAGATATTGTGAAGAATGGGAGAGCTCCACCTCAGTCACATATACTCATTACTTTGATTTAAAACAAAACAAGAGATACTACCTGAATTCAGTACAGAGGGAGTTATTATATAATAATATTCCACTTCCCAAAGTCTGGGAAGACTAACAGATTACTTTTGGCAAGTCTAAACCTAAGACTTGGCATTAAATGAAAAGCGTCTTTTCAAGTCTGTTAGGCCCAAACTGAATGCGGTCAACTGGTTTTACCGCCAGAAGGCAAAAGCAGAAACACAGGTAAGTGGATGCGACCTGTTATTTATCAGCCATACCACAGTGATATGCCTTAAAAGTGTATTGACAGTGTTTTATTTAAGGGGGTATACAAATTTGCAATGGTTGTTATTATGAACTGTTATCCTGTGGTAGCACACTGCCTTCTATTGTTTAATTTCAATTTGTTGGTCACTACTCACAGCATAGCAGTCAATTGTAAATACCATGATTCTATTTCACAGATGGACAATCTTACATTTTCCTTTAACCTCCTATTTTGTTAATGAGATTTACTCAATTGGTACATAATAATTGTTTAAACTAATCATGGGGTTTTAAATCCCATTAGTGTAGTGTCTTCCTGCCAGTAGATTGTATTTATGCAACTCTCATTGCTTCACACACAAAACCCCCACAACTATTAGGGTTACTAATTCTTCTGAAAATTCATGTGTTTACATTCATTATTTTATTCCTTAGATAAAATCTTCAGTTGAAAAGCCTTCAGACTTCCTAAATTATCTGCCATACACTTACTAGTATTTTCTGATAGTCTGGAAGTTTAATGTGAGTGGAAATCAATATTTTTGTCCACAGGTTTTTAACGTTTTGTGGATACTAATTTTTTTAAGGTGCTGGAGGCAATTAGAGCTGTGGAGGATGCTTCTGAAAATTAATTCACTTATGCAGATGTCAAAACATACAAGCTGTAGGGATGAGGACCTGAATTCTTTATTCCCCAGTTACTTCAATCTACTGCTAAGACTGTAATTGAAAAATAATCTTAAAATCTTGTGGGAAAAATTGTGATGCCAAAGCACAGATGAGAACATGCATGAGAAACAAACATATGTACACACACATTTATGTGGGTTGAAGAGGGGCTTATAATATCTGCAGTCTTTCCTCTCAAAGGAATATAGGAACCGCACCTTAACTTAGGAATAAATAGAAATTTTATCTTGCTTTTTTTTTTTCTTGTTTTCCCCAAAAACCATTCTGAAGCCAATAATGAGTAGTTTCAAATAGGAAAAATTTTATACAGTCTTCACAAAACCATCATGGAAGACGTACCAATCACCCTTCAGGCTGATGCTTAAGGTATTCAGCTGGGATTTGTGAGATGTATGTCTTCTACTTAAGAGGATTTAAACGCACATTAATCAGATTCCAAGAGTATTTTTTAGCCAGGTATGCGACTTGATCAAAATATCTCATGCTGACACTGCTACAGACCGTTGTGCATAAACATTTATTGGATCAGGGACTGAAACTCATAGCCATCTTTTTACTATATAAGCCTGTGAGTCTGCAGGCTACAGAACGGGCTATACATTCAGGAGACAAACAGTCTCCTTTTCTCCCAGTAAGTACTCAGTGGAAGCAAAATTTTTAAGTTGAACCAATTATTACATGGGGCCAAACAAAAAAACTAAAACTACCCAGATAATCACACAGCCCTTTCTAGCCTGCACACAGCTTTTCCATTGTGGAGAGGGGAGCAGAGACAGTGGATCAAAGGCTCCTTCAACCACTGAACACACTTGGCAGAGGAAGGAAGCCCTTCCCAAGATAATTTCTTCTGGACCATTCTCTTGCATGCTGGCTGATGATGAGATGTTCCTGAAGAACCCTTTGCTCTCCTCCCCTGATATTCTTTATGGTGGTTTTCATTTAAACAGGTGCATAAAACCTGTATCTGAAAGATGGACCTGTGGAGTGCCTTATGGAGCACAATACTAGGAAAGGACCTATTCTCAGTCTGTATGTGTTGTGTGGTCATATAACTTGAACTTGTGTCTTTTTTTTTTTGTCTTTTTTTTTTTTTAAGTACAGTTAGGAACTTTTTAAGAGCAATAAGTGAAATAACAGTTAAACTTCAATGAATTAAATCACCTTTGAGAATGGCTTTTCTTTCCTTTGTTCTTTTTGTACTCTGAACTTGGTGTATAGTGTACCACCGCTGTGAGTCCTTTCTTCCACAACAGTACTGACTTTCCAGAAGCTTCATTTTGTGACACAATTTATACACATTGCCTTATGGTTGTTGTGTCATAGGCATTTATGTATGCTGTGACCATTGCTTCTGAATACTGCACAGTCTGTAATGGATGACCTTCACAACACTCTTATGAGGAAGTAAATTACTATAATTCCCAGTTAGCAGCTGGGAATCTGAAACTTTGAGAGGCTGAGTTGCTTGAGGTGACACAGAAAGTCTGTGAAAAAGCTCTCCCAAAATCCAGGCTAACAATCAGAACTGTTCGCCTTTGTAGAGGTATTGATAATTAAAGAGATGAGAAAGAATACCATGGCAGTGCCTCACCCAGATTGCTATGAAGAGTGAAATTTTTGCTTTCTCTTAAAATTCTGCTATAATATTGCTTAGTCACCCCAGTAATATTCTCATGTCTAAGATAAACCCAATTCCAGTTGATAGATTAATGATCAAATCAAGTAAATGAGTTTATAGCATCTCCACACCAATGCTTCTGGAGCTCAATTGCTTATCAAGGAGCTGCCAGATAGAAGTTTTAGTTTAAACTGCCCAAGCCACATGAAATTTGAAATACTGTTACCAGGGAAGCATCCTCTTTCCTCACATCCATCCAGTATGATAATTTAGATCAGCAGAGATAAACAAAATTATTCTTTTTTACTACAGATAATGAATAGCAGCTAAGGGGATCTACTCTAAGCACATCCCATGGTCACAGATTCAGTCCTGGAATTCATTAAACTTCTAGATACATTACAAAGTCCATGTTTTCCTTGTAAGAGAAGAAGGTTGACTGAAGGCAGTTTTGCTACCTGAATATTTGTGGGAATTAGCTGTTTTGCTCTTCTGGTGGAAAACCTTCGGGGAGGGATGTCACACCTGAGAATCATAGCAATTATGCTCCAAGCAAGTAGCGTCCTCTACCACATCAACACAAATAATAAATAGCTCCGCTATATTCAAGTGTAGCTGCCATGTTTTCAGTATAGTATAGAAATTTGATAGAAAAATACACATTTACATTAAAGTAAATGCCCTGCAGCATTTTAAAGGGTGACAGCTATATAACACATCATACAAAAAGAGTTGGAGGCAAGCAAGGTGTGAACCAAATTCCCTTTTTATAAATATTCTTAATTATATTCACAGTTGCTTATTAGTGTTCTGGGAAGCAAATCTTTTATATCTGTTTCTCAGATTTCTGGTTGTATGCAGTGTATTGATGTTAAAGAGCCAGAGTTTGAAAAAAAAAAATAGCCACTAAAGGTGCAGAAAAGCACCTAATAACATTTAGAAAAACTTCTCGCATGTAAATCCAAATTAATTTAATGCTAGATACCTTTTGAAAGTCTTGTGACAAATTTATCTGCTTCTTTTACTGCCTAAATATCTTTCAGTGTCTGACCTTGTTTCATCAGTTAAAAAACTGGCCTGAAGTCACTTTCACACATAACACACCTCATCTGTAATAAAAATTCATATATTCATCTGCATCTTACAATGTGTAACCAATTTCATAGGGAGATGAGTGTATAACATCTGCTTATGCTGACAAATACTTGCTTCTTTGAACAGTCCCTCTCAATTCAATTTCTTTTCTTGAAATCGGGGTGCTGCACAGGGCCTTTCATGCATTAAAAAAATGTTAGTCCAAGACACAATTCCCGTTTGGAAATTCTGAGATGTCAAATAATGTGCTGTTCCAAAATAGGAGAGAAGAAACTTAGCTGTATTATTATTGTTATTATTTTAACTTTGGTTTGAAAAAGACCGAGTGACATTTCATTTTGAAAGATTTGAGGTGTTTCTGAAATCCCCTTCCATTGCAGTGAGTCTGGGAGCTTGAAAGCCAGAGCTTTTCACACTTATATGTTATTGAAAGAAGAGGATCCTAGAGGGCACAACTCCCTATCAGCAAACTAGACAGGTTGCTGACATGTGGAGAGTCATGGAGGAAAGAGCCATTTTTCCACTAAAAGTTCTGAAACATCTGCAGTCATGTGGCAAGTGATTCTTTTAGCTAAAAGGAGGAGAATGTAATGCTGATGGAAAATTCCTCTTCAGCTATGTTTTTGAGGGTTGACCTTGTAGGCTTATAGTCTTGAACAAGAGCACAGGTAGCTCATACTTCTCTGGGACTGCTGAAGCCTGCTGTGACAGACTAGAAATATCTCAGGATGAGCAGCTGCTGCCTTGGAAATGTCCAGAAAAAATGTACATATAAATTGTACTCCACCACTTAGGCAAATGCGTATTTTTCCAGCAGCACTGTTCCTTGCTGAAGGCCATGTCCTGCTATGCATCAAATGTAAACATACTTTCGTACCACATGTAATTAGACTGTTGACGTTATAAACATGAAAGGTCATAGGGGAAAAAAAAAGTGTCAGACATCTAGATGGATGCTAGAAATATTCATGTTCCCATAACAAAAATAAAATGTTGGAGAACTCATTAAATCTTTGGAATTCAAGCCTGTTTCTAACTGCAAGAGATACCATGATTCTCCCCAGTTTGCCTAGTACTGTCTCTGTGGGAAAGGGATATTGAAAAGGATTGGTGCTGTCCATTTTCAGTTTCTTCTTAGGCATTCCATTAATGGTATCTAAAACATTCCATCATTAGGGTCTCTGGGTAAGCAATACATAGGAAAGATCTGAGTTTTTTTATAGGTAAAGCAGGTTCCAGTGGAAGACATGGAAAGAAGGTAATGCCATCTCACTGCTGCTGGTGGAAAATTACAAGCTGTTCTGCATGCAGTTAATAGAATAATGACTTCAAGTGTTCCTTCAGAGCTGTGGATAAAGAGATTGCATAATTAAAACACGTATTGTAACATTAATGGAATATATAGTGAAGGTAATGTGATTTTTGTACTTCAAACATGCTTAGTTAGCATTTTTCTGCTTTTGTTTCAAATGTTAGGAGAGTTAGACTTAAAAGTTGCATGTGACTATTATCTTTGAATTCCAGTTGCAGTTTCAGATATCATGCTTTGCATGTAGCTAGCACAGTTTTATCATGGATGTGTAGTAGCCTGACTCAACTAGAGATTTAACCTGAGTATGACCCATTGGGGAAAAAATGGATTGGGCGAGGGAATACTGCACTGTTATTTAGACATACTGAAAACTGACATTACTTTGTTTAAGATTTGAACTATTTCTTCCATGTAGTTTGGAAACTACAGGTAGACAGAGGTCAGCTTTTGTGTTTGGAATGGAAAAGCGTTATTATTTTTTTATGGAGAGAATTATCATTCTTTCTTTAAAGGTATTTGAAGTCACCCAAAGTGAAGAGCCAAGGAAATCTTAATGCTGGCATTTCTGGATGGCCTTATTATTAAAAACTGGAATTTGGTGAAACAGGCCATTTGTAAGACATTCTTTTTGGTAGTGTATTTTTATATCACCTCTGTTTTTACTTTAAAATGCATACATAATTTCATTTAGGTAATACTAAATGAATTTATTAAGTTCATTTCATAATACATTTGAGTGCATAAATTAAATTTCTTGGAGTTTTTTTCCCTAGAAAGAATGCATAGTAATTCTGCCAATATTCTCTGTTGTGACTCAGTAGTGGTGTCCTACTTCTTCCTTACAAATTATGGAATGTTAGTAAAGCTTTACCACTATTAGTGATTGGTAACAATTCATCAATATAAATTAGACTGCATAGGTATTTTTATTATGTTTTTTTATTATGTTTTATTATGTTTTTATTATGTTTATTATGCATTATATTCTTGCCTATTCCAGTACAGAAATACTGACCAAAATATTAAAAATTCTGTGACTGTACTAAACAGGTTGAGCTTTTGAAGTGTAGATGAGCCAGAAGCTGCTATAATGACAAAGTGAGAGTAGTAAAATCAGTTACACTGGACAGTATGTCCAAAATAATAGGGACAATCTCAAAGTAATTAATGAGTCCATGGTAAGACTCCATCTTAATAGTTCCATTTGCTTAGCTGCTCACCTCTCCTGGTTTTCTGATGCATGAAGGAGCTTTCTGGTGGTCTTGTGGGGAAAGCATCTGAAATCTTGGGTGAGAGGTTGGTGAGGGAACCACAGCACTGAGCTTCATCCTTTCATCATGACACTCCACCAACTCTCCTGTTCCCTTGCTGTGTCACGGTGTTATAGCCCCTTCCCTACCACGACTAGGCTTGATAGAAGTGGTTTGTTGACTGATGACAGATCAGTCTAGCAAGCCTTGTGTGGCACACGGCACTGCAGAGGGGAAGAAGGCTCACAGAACTGTGCTGCAAATGCACGCAGTACAGGTCGTGCTGCAATGGACTGGGAGTCTAGAGCCACCTTGTGCTCAGTGAACATGTTGAGAAACCAGTTGTGAGTGATCCAAGTTTGAGTGTTGGGGCATTTTGGGGAAGGACATTTTAATCTTTGTCCCTTTTAATATATATCATGGTTCCCAGCCTTGCATATCCTGCTGACATTGAAGAGGAGCTCAGCATGACCTTGAGTATTTTTCCAAACTTGTAGATTACTTATTCTGGAGTAGTCAGAATATCCTATTGCATCTCTTTCTTCTTGCCCTGCATTAGCTATAAATGCTGCCTGAATCATTATGCAAAAATGAAACAATTAATTAAAATAATTTAATTTGAAAGTATTAAAAAATAAAATTTTCTTTTTGCCCTTAGCTTACTTTAAGCAATGAATCATAGCAAGACTTGTATTTGCCTTAGTCATTCTAGCACGCATCCATAATAAAGCTGTCTGCTTCACTGATTCAGATCAAAACCAGACTATTATTGTGTTCTCATTTCTGCATACCATATAGCATGGCATTCACATGTTGCTTTTAAAAAACATTTACTAGTGGACTATGGCAGAAGCCAAAAAAAGTAAAAGACTTTGAAGAAAGCTTTCTTCACGAGCAGCTTGTCAAACTGCTTTGAACCCAATCGAAGTAATAATTCCCAATTTTTCAAATCAGGGTTAACAGGGATAAGATGGATTGCATTGACTTGAGCTGTGGAGCATTTTCATTGTTGAATGTTTAATTCTTTGTTGAAGGCTTAGTCCTTAAAAATTTATTTTGTGGGCCATGTGTGAATGAAAACCTTTGTGCTGTCCAGTGACAAAAAAACAAATCATGTGGCCAAATGCTGTATCCAGGTTAAGCTGTTCACTTGGTCTTTCAAATATTTTCTTCTACTAAGTCATGGAAAGATGTCACTGATGGCTTAAAGATTAAAGAAGCTTGACACAGAAAGCTGATGTCATATGCCAGAGACACATGAGGCGAGAAAATAGCCTTTTCTGGCCAGCAAAGTATTCCTCTTGGTTTTCTCTTGGGTCACAAAATAGTCATCTCTTGAGGTTACTAGAAACGCTCTGCTCTCACCTGTGTATACTAAAACCCATTAATTTTTACCTGAAGGTTGAACTCAGTGACTCATTTGTACTGAAGTATCCTAGTCCTTAGGTATTTTAAATATTTTGTCCCATCAGCATAAATGTTGCCAGTAACCCAGATAATCTTACCAGGAAAGCCATATCATATAATAAGGAGAAAAATCTCCAGGGTTTTCTCAGTCATACAGGGAAAATCCTTTTTGGGTCTCAAAAGTGGCAGTCAGTTTGAAATCTAATATGTAAGGAAAGGAGCATCTAAGAAGGAGGACTTTCCTTACCAGCGTACTGCACCAGATTGGGTATGGCTGCACAAATCCCTGAGGCTCCAGAGAAGACTCATTCTCCTTTCTAAATACATCTGGCCAACTGTGCATCAGGAAAACAAATGCTCCTGTGCATCCCTTTCAGGAAACCAGCTGAAGCTCTGAAGCATGAGATTTGATAAGAATCATTGGCCTGGTACCGCACTGAGCTGTCAGGGACAGGTGGAGGGCAGCCTGTGGTCACCTGCTTTACTGGGGGCCATGGGGAAAGGGTGCAATCCGAACCATAGACTAAAGGAAGCTAGAGTAAGCTGCCACACTGCCCAATCTCCTGTAATACAAAAGTTCTTGGATTTCTTAAAGGAACCTGTATTAAAACTTTTTGTTTAAAAAAGATGATATATGTCACAGATGTAGTGAATGTTCTGCTTTTTTTTTAGGTCACTGTTTGCCATTTTATTATCAGTATGTAGCTTGTAATGATTCTGTATCTGATGTAGGATTTTCATTTTGTTCCTTATTGCCTAAAAATGCCTTTTCTTTGCCTTTAACCCTCATGGTGACTTTACTGTGAAAGCCACTGGACTTTGATTCCGTTTGTTTCCATTTCTGTCACCTTATATTTTATAGTATGGATTCACTTTTTTATCCCCTTTTACTCATGCCTCTTGGTTTTGTAGTAAACACCATGGATTTTTCATCTCCCAGGCAGTTCATGTACACGGTCTTCTTGGATACTAAGCTTTTGATCTTTCTGCAGTTGTAAAGGACCATTTGGTTATCTTTTGGATATGCCCTATTTCAGTTAAAGAAAGATTTGCATCTGAGGTGCGTGTGTTCCTGAGAGTTTGAGAAACTCTAGTTTTCACCATTAAAACACTATGTGCATTAAAGTAATACATAAAGACAGGCGATGTGGTGACAAAGGACATGGAAAAGGCTGAGGCACTCAATGTCTTCTTTGCCATGGTCTTTACTTGTAAGACTGGCCTTCAGGAACCCCAGATCCCTGAGACCAGTGGGAAAGTCTGGAGCAAGGAAAACTTACCCTTGGTAGAGGAGAATCAGGTTAGGGAGCATTGAAACGAATTGGACGAGTCCATGGGACCTGATGGGATGCACCCAAGAGTGCTGAGGGAGCTGGCCAATGTCATTGCAAGGCCACTGTTTATAATCTTTAAAAGATCTTGGAGACTGGGGGACGTTCCTGAGGTGATTCTGTGACTGAAAGAAATCTACTGTCACCCCTATCTTCAAGAAGGGCAAGAAGGAGGCTGGTCAGCCCTACTTTGATCCCTGGGAAGGTGATAGAACAAATAATCCTGGCAATCATTTCCAAACATATGAAGGACAGGAAGGTGATTTGGAATAGGCAGCATGGATTTATGAAAAGGAAGTCATGCTTCAGCATAACATAATGTAACACCTTTCAACATAAAATGCTGCTGAAAATTCTAAATTTTTGTCTCCTCATTTCAACTTTGTTTCCTATTTCTTGATTTCCATCTTATTAGTCAGAACCCGATTTTAGTTCTATATTTAATTTGAACTCTTTCACTGAGCAGAAGTTCTCAAGCATGCTTTTCTGTCAACAGCTCACCCAAGGAAACAATATTGCCTCTGTGTTCTTTTCATTTAAAAGTTTGCTTTTGAGGTCAGTTGATAGTCTATAAGGAATTCTGAGTACTGACATTGTTTTAAAAAGGTTCTGAAACATCTCTTGTAAAGTCATCGAACCAACAACTTGTGTCCTTATGGTCTGCTAGTAACATTTTGTGTTAACTATCTTTATGCTTTCTCTCCATGCTAAGTAATTATACCAGGGAGAAGCTCCCTGATATCCCTCTACAGTCTTAGTGGGGGTGCCGCCATACTTGCAATACGGTTGCATGTGGTTACACACCTGGTGTGTTGTGACGTTTGCCATTTGGACTATCAGAATTGCTTTGTTTTTAATCCTTTTCTTTCCCTGTTGTCTTTTGCCATTATGGAATATGAAGGAATTACGTGTATTCTCTTTTTAGTATTTTGTATGCATTTCAGCTATCTGTCTGAAATGATCCTGTCTGGATATGTAACATTACACAAATACAACCTGAAAGGGAAACAAAGAAATGAGACAATGGCAAAGATAACAGCAATTACAGAGGAGTTATGACCCTGCCATTGTTGCATGGGAAGTAGCTACTTCCTTGTCTGCATCCCGACAAGAATGGCGACTTCTCAAAGTGAAGCTTAGGGTGTTAAAGGAAAACCTTAAATCATTAGGACCTGTTGCCTCCGGATCGAGTAAAAAGGTGGCATTGAGTGATTTATGAGGGACTGCTTTCACACCACTGGACAGAGAGGCAAGGAAGGAAAGGCCACTTTTTGCAGCAAACAGAATGGAACAGAAATGTTCAAACATATCGGTCAGCAGGCTTAAGGGGAATGCAGTGTAAGAGGCAGCTGCTGGTTTACATCTGTTTCTCTAGGAGATTAAAAAAAGTTGGGAAATAATTCAAAGCATTTCAGCCTGCTTAGATCTGCAAGAATAACAGTGTGAGCAGTTTTTGGTCCAGAGACTAGCTTGAGGAGTGATCGAGTTGCAGGTTTTTAATCTAAAGAAAGTCACAAAGAGGGTGCTTTGGTAGGGAAGTGGACACTGAAGGCACAAGGGTTATGGAAGAGGTAGCCTGAGGCAGTGTGATAGCTAGCATGTAAGCCCTTTGGGGTAGGGTCTGTGTTCCTATGTATGAATACTGTGGCCAGTATGTTGGGAATGCAGTGCCAGGTGTGAATTTAGTAGAATTTGCTAGGCCTTGCCGTTCCCCCATTAGCATCAACCAGTAAAATGTGCCTACTTCTGTCACAGGACATAATCATAAAACGATGTTGTACAGCCTCCCAGTTTAGGTCAGAACAGTGTCTGCTCAGATAGGGCACTACTATGAGACAAATCTTTCCTAATAATGGGGAGCTCATTTCTGCACTGTTTTTCTTTTATTGAATGCTAAGGTTATAAGTAGGTGGCTATACTTTCAATGTTATTCCATTATGCCAGTTTTTGCAATTAAAAGCTTGGATAATACTCACGGTGTAAGTCTGTTAATTTCCAGTTTTTATTAGTAAACTAATGCCTGAAAAAAAAAAAATAAGCCTTTTTCTTACTATATGCACAATATTTTCTTTTGGGTGTGGTGTGCATTGGTACTTATTTAAAATAAGTGCATTAAAAATGCACTTATTTATTAAGCTCTTCACTTTCATAAGAATTACAGCTTGTGTGTAATAAAACACCAGTTTATGATATATTTTTAGATTTTCTTAGAATATTTGACTCATTTTGCAACAAAACAGTAGTAAAGGGGAAGGGGGAGGAGCAAGATGTTTTTGTTAGAAAACATACAAGTAAAAAAAAACTGGCCAGCTATATGCTTGACTGGTTACTGAAATGCTGGAAGAAATGTTACTAAGTGTGGAATTACATCATCTTTCCTCTATACACAGAAAAAGCCCAAGGAAATATCATTTGTCATAAGACCTACGCTCCATAATCTGAAATGCCACTTTACTGCCAAGAGCAAAAGAATAAAAAAACAAACAAACAAACAAAAAGCACACAAAAAACCCAAGAACCTAAAGAAAGTAGTGGTGAATAATTCAAATTA
Source organism: Phaethon lepturus (assembly GCF_000687285.1). Taxonomy (NCBI): domain Eukaryota; kingdom Metazoa; phylum Chordata; class Aves; order Phaethontiformes; family Phaethontidae; genus Phaethon; species Phaethon lepturus. The sequence goes on from NW_010562641.1 coordinate 13,959, forward strand.
AATCAGCTTTTTACTGAAGTAAAAAAAGGGGGAGGAGGAAAAAATCGTTCAGTTTATTTAATAATTACAGTTCAGAGAGAAAAAACAACAGTGCATAGACAGAGAATATTGTGCACATTAATGTTCCTTTTATATATTGTTTCTTATTTCTACAGAAAGTTATGATTATTTACAAAATCTGACAATGGAATCATAAAAAATTGGTTAGTGCCTGCCTTTGCCTGCAGATCTAAATCCCATTTCCTCATCCAAGACTGCAAAAAAAAGCTTAGCACAGGGGACTCCCACAACACGTAGAAAGGGAGAGGGGAGAGTAGCTTCCTCACGCTTCCAAAACCAAGTATCACATAATGATGTCCGTTGGCATCACTGCAATGGTGACAGACCTGTGGTGATGTGTGCTTACTCCTTGCTTTCTGAATGACGTGTTTTGCTGAGGGCTTGGAACAGCCACAGACTTTGTGAGCCGGAAGCTGGACCTCAGACAACTCCTTGAGGCAGAAAAAACAAAGCTCCTGCTTAGCTGAGCCAAAGCAGGATTGATGGACTTTGTGCTAAGGCTCACATTGTCCTGCTTTCCATCCTGCAAACACTGTGTATTGGACTTTCTGCAGGCACAGAGAGAGAAAGAGATTCAACTCTCTCAAGCCTGGAGTAGACTAGAGGGAAGCAGCCACAAAAGCAATGGTTGTGTTTGTCTCAAAGGAACAGGCGGGATCTTTCTTGCTGGCTTATTTTCAGCAATTATATACATTTCTGTGATGGACAAATGCAGATATTTTGTGAATCAGAGCTGATCACATAGCTTTAGAGTGAAAAAACAGATCAAGCCCTCCATGGTTTCTTCACCACCACTGAAAAAAAACCAAATAATCAAATTCTATCTAGGCAGAGGTTTAGTTAGTATTTCTACTGGGCAGTTATTGTGGATCCTTGTTTTTTTTTTTATTGTGATCCTGTTATGAACCATCTGCCGGATTTTCACGAAAATAAGGTCAAGTGTGTTCAAACTAGACAATACAAGAGTTGAAACTGGCCAGTGCTGCTCACTGGTGCTTTGTGTATTTCAGAATGATGAAATTGTGCTCACAGTGCAACTGAGTCTCTTTATTTTTTTAAAGGAAAGCAGATTGATGTATGAAGGCAAAATAAGTGAGCTTCAGTGTCAATCAGACTGAGGTTCAAACAAGAGTAGAACACACCACTCTTCTTGCCATCCATGATATCGGCACTTCACAACATGCATCTGGTAGTCCTCACAGTTGGGTATGACTCAAATCCGTAATAGTTCAGGACTTGCTAGCAGAGGGGCTGTTTTTCTCCATGCGTGGACCTCACGGTTGATTGTGATTCATAAATCCATAATAGTTCAGGACATGCCACCTGAGGGGCTGTTCTCCATGTGTTGTACTCTTCCCCTTTGCACACACTAGAGATATTTCCAACCAATACACTCTTGTTTCGTAAGGAAGGAAATTGGTTGCAGGCTGGTCAGAAGTGTGCTGCAGCCCACTCAAATTCCTAGTATTTTGGTGTCTCTTAATTAAAACTGTAAGAAATATTTAGGCTTCAGAGTTCACTTTCCAGCTCGTGGCCTGAAATGGTTAATTCCTTAAACTACAGCTCATGTTACAAAGCTGATTTGCAGGCATTTGTTGTTGCTTTGAGAGTGTGCTTTGAGCATGGAAAGACTTCGGGTTTTGTAAGAATTTTTGAGGTTTCACTGTTTTGTTGTTTCTTTTTTATGGCAGAGCAGCTAAGAGATGAGGATAAGTATCTTTTATAGTGTTCAAGCTGAAATATATAAATAATGAAATAGAGGTCTAGCGTCAGTAGTGAGCATTAAAAGAAAAAAAGAACCTGTGGAAGGTACGGTACATTTTTTTTCATCCCCCTAAAGTGCTTTACTATTCTCCTAAAACAGTATATAGAAACTGTAATTAGCCAGTCAAAATACATGGAGTCAGGTTACTAATGAAACACCCATTTGGGACTAAATCCCGGTCCTGCTGA
>NW_010562641.1:16002-50475 GCF_000687285.1 Phaethon lepturus
AGAACCTCGGCTGAAGTGCTGAGTACCTTTGAGGACTGGGCCTCTGTTTCCAGCGAACTGGAAAGATGTATTTGAGATTTGCCTGCATGACAAGACGAGGATGTCACCGTTCAGAAGGGCTGTCTTGGATGGAAATAGCAGTTGCTCCGATGATAGCTTCCCTTCACTCTTCCAGGTGTGTCTGCTCAGCTGACCAGCACTCGTCTCCGTCGGAACACCTCCGTGGGCACCCCGTTCTGGATGGCTCCAGAGGTTAGATTCATGTTTCAAAACATTTTGTCACTGGTATTTGAGCTGCCGCGTTCTGCATCTCTGCTCTTTCTTTGTCTTTCTTCCTGACCACTGGTCCTTTCACCAAATGAAATAGCAATGTCCTTTAAAAAACTGTTTTAAACCCTTTTTTCTTACATGTTTGCAAGGATTAAGTTAAAATGGTGTTTATTTTTGGAATTACAAGGTTAGAGCCAGAGAGTAAGATGCTGAATTGCTTACTAAAATGTTAAAGAGGAGAGAGTACTACCATTGATCCTTCCCAGCCTTCCAAGCTCTGAAACTATAGATATCTCATCTCCCCATGGATGGAAGGAGCCCAGGGTGGTATTGTGATACATTATAGCTTTTGGTTTTGAATTTCTATACCTGGGAAGTTTTTAATACTATATATTCATAGCTGACAGCAAGAAATGGAAGAGGTTATTATGAATAAATAAGATGTACGCTGTATCTTTGGAGATTTTTCCATCTTGAAGTTAAAGCATAAAAAGATACATTTTAAGCTGAGGCAGGAAAAATATTTAATTATAAATAAGCCTATGTACTTACACTATTTGTGCGCACACAAACACATGCATATACGCCTATTTATAGCATATGAAACTACTCTGTTTATACATATTGGTCTAGCCAGGTAGCTAACAGGATACACATTGGTTTAGACCTGTAGCTAATGAGCTAAAAAATTCTAGATTCATCCAGCATTGTGGATGAGCTGAAACATGTATGAAATTAAATACATTTTACATACTGTAATCCAGTGGCAAATGCAGAGAAATTAGCTTGATCTTGAAATTGGCTGATTTGGCTGAATAAGGACCCAGTAGGAGACAGTGAATCCAACTCCTGCTTCCCTGCTCGTTTCACTTCATAGACAGAGCAGTATAGCTCCATTAGTTATTCTGCAGGAATAATCTATAGGGAAGAGGTTTAGGGTTGTTGAGCTTCTTTCTACTTCCCTCATCCATGGGATGCAGTCTACCCCTTCAGCTGGAAAAGCCAAGGATTTGCACCCTCTTGTCAGATCAGGGAACATCTGGTCAGAGAACCTGGTGTTCAGACACACCTGCTTTCTCTAGGTTAAGTATTGCTTTTTTTCAGCAACAAGATGCTTTAGCTTGCTAAATGTGTACAAGTCTGTTTATTTCACCCAGTATCTCCATCCTGTAAGAGATTCCCCCAACTGTGGGTGTACTCTTAAATTCGGACATTTGGCCATCCAATGACCAGTCTTTTACACCAACAGGTGATTGCTTGTGAGCAGCAGCTAGATAGCTCCTATGATGCCAGATGTGATGCATGGTCACTGGGTATTACTGCAATAGAATTGGGAGATGGAGATCCACCCCTTGCTGATTTGCACCCTATGAGGGCACTCTTCAAAATACCAAGGTAATATCTTGATGTGTTTATTTCTTGCTGGGTTAGGCTAACTTTTTCCTTAAATGTTACTTTCTTCAAACTTAGCCTGTATAAGTATGTGGTGTTTCTGCTATTATTTATACTAGGAGGAGGTTAGAAATCATAGAATCATAGAATCATTTAGGTTGGAAAAGACCTTTAAGATCATCATGTAAACCTAGCACTGCCAAGTCCACCACTAAACCATGTCTCTAAGCACCACATCTACACGTCTTTTAAATAACTCCAGGGATGGTCACTCAACCACTTTCCTGGGCAGCCTCTTCCAATGCTTGACAACCCTTTTGGTGAAGAAATTTTTCCTAATATCCAATCTAAACCTTCCCTGGTGCAACCTGAGGCCATTTCTTCTTGTCCTGCTTGTTACTTGTGAGAAGAGACTGACACCACCTTGCTACAGCCTCCTTTCAGGTAGTTGTAGAGGGCTGTAAGGTCTCCCCTCAGCCTCCTTTCCTCCAGGCTAAACAACCCCAGTTCCCTCAGCTGTTCCTCGTAGGACTTGTGCTCTAGACCCTTCACCAGCTTCGTTGCCCTTCTTTGGACACGCTCCTTCACGTCTTTCTTATGGTGAGGGGCCCAAAACTGAACACAGTATTGGAGGTGCGGCCTCACCAGTGCCGAGTACAGGAGGACAATCACTTCCCCACTCCTGCTGGCCACGCTGTTTCTGATACAGGCCAGGATGCTGTTGGCCTTCTTGGTGACCTCAGCACACTGCTGGCTCATGTTCAGCCAGCTGTCAACCAAAATACTTTATCCAGCTGTATTTTCTGCAGGCTCTGCTTCAACCATGTGCGTACATTGAGAAGTTCAGAGCTGACTGTGGCTACAGTGAGAAAAAGCCATAAGGCCTTCTCCTGTGTGGACTGCTGCCCAATATACATGAGCACAGGACTTAGCTGAGTCCTGTATATTCTGTTACAGAGAATGACTTATCATAGAAATAGAGAGTCGGAGTATGCCACTGTGGTGAACAGGCCCCATATCTCTCCTCAAGAGTTATCTCATGTCCTCTGAAGCAAAGTGTTGTTCCACCACTCACATACATTTAGGCTGCCACCTTTCATTAACTTGTGCTTCTCCTGGCAGTTCCAGTACTGCTGTCTTCAGACACGGCAAATAGCAACTTCTTTTGTGTTTTCTTTGAAGCTGGAGATGAAAGTACCAAAAGCGCCACTTACAGCGTTTCAAAGAACATCAATCTCAAAGTCTGTAGGGGATAATCATACAGCAGTTTGTGGATTTCACTCTAACAGTTGGAGCAATACCATAACAGTTGAGACCACATAGTATACATGAGTGCTTCAAGTCCTTTTCAGCCAAGTCACCCAAATTAGTTTAAATTACCTTCAGGTTTAAGAAACCTTGGCTGATATGGCACTGAAGCAGAGCATTAATGCTCTTCTCACCTTTACTTGTTATGGGAAAAGCAGTTACAAACTGCTGTGGTCAGTCATTTCAAAAAAAATCTGGCTTATACCCTTACAAATACCGGGCACCTTTCTGCCCTGGAGCAAATATAAGATCAATACCCTTTCATTCCATTAAGTCAAAGCTGAAAGTGATAGAGTAAACATTAAGCTGCACTTAAGGAAAAGCAGTTATGACAACTGAGTGAAAATAGAAAAGTCACCTCGTCCATAGGTGATTCCTTTTGTCTTCATGACTACACTCAGTGAAAATGGCACCTCTGTTTGAATGGAAGACAACTGTTAAAACAATTTGAACCAAGTAAATTAACACCTAGAATAAAGAGCTCTAACTCAACACAAATGAAAGTAGTAGTATTTATTTACAGTAGCTCTGTATTTAGTCCTTTACTTTACTTCTGATTATCTTCTGATGAATGAGAAGTAGTTAATAAAGAGCTAGTTCCTTCTGACACTTTGTTCAGACAGTCCTTCTGGGAAAACTTAAAATAGAATGTCTTTTTAAAAATTCTCTTAAGAAAGTATATTGTTTCAGGCTTGAAAAGAAAAACTTGCCATTACAAGTGGATAGTGATTAATGGGTTGTTGGTTTCATTTCCGTTTATTGATTTGATTGAAAAAATTATAGTGATTCTTAGCTTCGCTTGCCTGATCATCTTCATGCTATTTCTCCTTGTTAGTTATGTAAAGTAGGAGAACCAGTGAGGCATTGTATCATCTACCCATGCTCCTTTTACCAGTGGAAATCAATATCTGTTTTCAGTGGCCTTCTAAAACTCATTACTTAGCCTGCTTTCACACATTGTTTTTCTCAAGTGATTAGCTTATTAACTTATTATCATACTGACCTTTGCAGGAATCCTCCTCCAACCCTACAGCAGCCTGAACTGTGGTCACCTGAATTCAATGACTTCATTAACAAGTGAGTAACAACTGAGACCACTGTAGCTGAATATGGAACATGTGTAAATGTCATGTGTAAAATATCTTAGTATTCTCTCAGGAAATCTGTTGCTACTAATATTTTTCCTTAAAAACCTAATTTGTAAATCCAGTTTTACTTCAAAGTGAGGCTCCAGATTTAAAACATGAAATAACAACATTTTAACACACTTGATGTTTCTGTTTTTCTTAATTTAAAGAATATTTTGTTTTAAAATGCAATAATTTAACTTCTTGGACTCATCTATTCTTATCAATTTTCAGTACAGATCTGTTGCAATTAAGATGGATGTATTTATCATGGAGGTATGAATGAACTACAGACAAGTGTTTTAGAAGTTAACAGGGACCCCTCAGTGATCATATGCTTTTTCTGCCAGCACAGGTGCTTGACTAAAGATTATGAGAAGCGTCCGACAGTATCTAGTCTTTTGCAGCATGATTTTATTAAGCAAATCGAAGGAAAAGAAAACGTGCTACAAAGGCAGCTCATGGAATTTATTGATGTTCATCAACAAATGGGAGTCACTGAAAAGGCAAGGTAAAAGTAGCTAAAAAAATAGACCAGTTGGGACAATTTTGATACTTTCACTGTTTCAGAATGGCTAGCACTCACAGAAAGATTCACCTCTCATAACATTAGCTGGCCAAAAAATAGCTTAATCTTTGGGTTGCCCTATAGAGCTAATGGAAATAGAGGGGCATCATGATTCACACAGTAGATGAAACGATCTTTAGATTCTCCTGTGACTGAAGATGCAGATGAGGATCCCAGCTTTCAGAAAGCTAAGATTAGGTGAAATTAATCTTTGGCATTTTCTTACATGTGTGTGGTCAGCTAATGTTTAGTTTAAGCAAGTATGCTAAAAATAACTCGTCAGGTTCTTGCAAGAATTGGATGCTGCCAACTGAAAGAAGTGATAATGGTACCAGACACTGTTTTGCAAATTTCAAATCCTATGTCTTACTGAATACTTTCTTTCTTCCACTAATATTTAGTAATACCAATTCTGCATAAGTCACATAGCACCTGAAGGCTTTTATTTAAAACAGCTGAAAATGGCTTGGCTCAATTTTACAATTTAAAAAAACCTCACCCAGTACACTGAAGTAATGTATCAGATGTGAAATGTAGTAGAAGATTAGTATTGATGTACTACTAGTGCGACAATTTTTTTTTTTTTAAATGGAACATAAAATTTAAAAGCCATTTTGGCATTATCATCCATATGGAAAAAGCTTACTAAAATTTGCCACGTTTCCTTTCACACATATTTATAGTAACAATATATGCAGCAGTCTTCAGTTCTGATTTTCGAGAATTTTCTATTTACTCTAATCTTTGAAGATAATAATTAAAAATATATTTCTAAATAATTTCTGTTTTCTTGGACTTTGTGTAAGTGGATGTGGGATGAATAGTAGTTTCTCTTTTCTGGCATTTCAGTAAAAACCTATGCATTTGGCTTAAATTTAAGTCTCAGAATGGATTTGTATGTTCTATATGCTGCAAACTTGATATTTGCTATCAGATGTCAGTGCTGAGCACTAAAACAGCAACGTACTCCAGACTTTAAAAAGTCTTTATTTATAAAACACGGGGAAACAATATGTGGTAAAATATGTCCAAAACACTAAATAATATTAATTTAAATCCTGATAACACTTGTGACACTTTCAAAGCCTAAATAATTTTTGAAAATCAAGCTTGTAAGCCAATTAAGTATTGTGAGCTTTTTTACCCATCTTATAGAACTCATATGTTTTTTTCTATCAAGTCCTGTTCTTTTTTTCAAAATCATTTCATTTTTTCATGTAAATGTTGCATAAAGCAAATCACATGAACCTTGTTTTCTATACAATACAAACTTAAAGGAAGTGACCTAATTTCATGTGCATAGAGCAGTCAAATGGCACAGGAACAGGACAATCTATTGGCACTTTCTCTGTCTTGTTTAGACTGTTTTATTAACTGATCATTCTTCATATGAACCAGAGTTTAACGGAATGTATTACCACGTGATGAAGCTACCCATGCTTTTACAGTTAATCAAGTGTAACTTCTACATAAATGTTGCTGAAGAAAGTTGGAATATTCTCTCTTATAATAATAATAATAGATTATCTGAATCTGTGCAAAAAAAATTACTTAAATAAGGGTGTAATTTAAAAGGCATGTTCAAGCTAGTAGCTTGGTAAGTAGTGTCCATGTTTCAGTTTAGCAGTTTAAAATACTAACAAGTAGGCTGATACTAGTTTAAATTTCATTTGCATTGGTTTAACCAGGTCTTTTCATACCTGAGATCAGTGAAGGCAGACTGCAAGTAAAAATCACATTTTACAGTGACTGTACATGTAATCACTTCGTCTTTAACATGTTTATTAACTACATTTGCTGGAAGATTGTCTTTCATAGCAGTGAATGCATAAAAAGATTAGCATTCTCCTAGAAACAGTAATACCCATCTTAATATCTACTGCTATCTCTGTACAAGCAAGAAAAGCAGAGAATATTTTCTAGTAGCTGAAATTGTAGAAAAGTATGTACATCATTTCACTTTAGAAGAAATTAGAATTCCAGGCCTGTAAAGAACATTGCTACAGAATGACATTTGTTTTTTTCTTCTGTTGAATGATAAAAACATTATACAAAGATCTTTGAATTCAGTAGTCATACTTTTTTAAAGTCTTTAAATACTAATAATACGTATCTTCTGACCTTCAATCTGCAGCAAATGGTGTCAATAGAAACCTGTACAGAAGTACCATGTAAATCTGATTCAGAGTCAAGGCATAGGCTGTGTAGTGACAAGTCACCTGGAAGAGTCTCATCTTAAAATTTCCTGGCTTTCTTTTCTTGATTGTCTTATTCTGGGACTGTTTTTACACTGGGGTGTTAGGGCCCTGCTGTGGAATTCCTGAACTTTCAACAGTTGCTGGCTCCTTGTAAAGCTCCCTCCTGATCTCCAGCTCACACTCTCTCGGTCCATAATTTGAAGGTGTAGTTCTCCTGCTTGCTGTTACTGGGAGGCACATAGTTTAAGGGAATAAAGAATCCTTCCTTCCACCAAGGGAAGAAATCCTCCTACCTGTGTCATGTTGTGTAAATGGCTATGCCATACAAACTCGAGAAATTTGGTAATACTGACTTAAAGCTGAAAGTAAGGAACCTTGTTATGTTCTGAGTATGTGATTCCTCTCCTCTTCAAATTATACTTTGTTAATAAATATTTTGTATTTCAAAAGAAAAAAGTAAAATGTCTGGAAGTTAATAGCTGAGGTTTGGCCACTGGGACTTCCTGTGTGCACTGTTCTTGTGTTCACTCCATATCAAATCACCCTGTCTGCCCAGCGTGTTGAGGTGTAATATGGCTGACTGCCAAATTCTGCAGTGGTAGTCTTGTTGCAGTTGTGCTCTTGTCATCTTGTTTGCTGCGAGTGCTGTTGCTAAAGTTCAAAAAGAAAAGATCATGTTAGGTTATGTCACATTCTCAGAGGTTTTTGCAGAAGGCTAGGTCCTCAGATATAATCTTTGCGTACCATGTCTGCTCAGGAAGGGTGTGTGATCTCTAGGCACAGAGTGGAGCCACCCTACAGTCACTCCCATTATCACCATTGTTCCTGAGGTATTTTCTAGCATTCACGAGCCACTGAGTCATTAGGGCATTGCACTGAGCTCTCTGAACCTTCCCATTATTGCTATTCTAATGAAGAAGAACCTAGCTTTAGATCATTGTGCTGCATTCTTTCCAAACACCTAGCAAGAGAAACAGAGCCCACCAACCTCCTGAGTAACCAGAGAAATCTCAACTTACGGTGACAGAACTTTAAACAGCAATATGCCATAGATCTGCTCCAGACTTAATGAAGGTGGTGGAAGATTGGACTTTTTTTTCAGTAGCCTCTGAACAGTCTTTATAGCACAGACATGTCTTGTGCTACTCAAGGCTCAAAAAGCATGAAGCAATGAGCTTCATTAGATTCCACTTTTGACTTTGAGCAACTGCAGTATGTTTTTCTTTAAAGTCATCACTTTTTTATGCTAAAAAAAATCTGTTTACAACTTAATCTTTCCTAGCTCAGCTCTCACATTGGAGAAATTATGATGGGAAAAGCAATGAAAGAAAATGTCCCTTGATAGATTAATATTTTCCCATAGCATCTTGACTGAAATGTCTCTAAAATCTGGTTTTTGGAATGATGAAGTAAGCTTTGGCAAATAAATTCATATTAAGGAGGAGGTGAAGCAGGCCAAGTTGCATACTAAGTGTATTTAACTTGTGGCTTTGTTTAGCATTTGTGTACTCACTGAACTGTGAATTTCTGGTGAGCAGAGTCACTTTCAGGACAAGGTCTTGGGTTTCTGCAGGAGTTGTCTTTATCATGGCTGCAGCAAGAAAAGCCTATTTCATTGTATAAGGTGGTATTTGCCTCTTTTCAGAGTGGTTGATGACTCATAATCATGTTGATACTTCTTTTCCCTTAGTACTTTCAAACTGATGAACTTTCAACTAGTAGAAATAATTCTGTTACATCCTGCTAGTATGATCTTGAGGTTTTATACAAATAAATTTCATCCTGTATCTGTTACTCCAGTCCTTAGGACCACATTGCTCTTTAAATACAGTATTTCAATCCTTTTTTGTGTTGATAGTGACACAAAAAGCATGATAATGGAATTTATTGCACAAACCTTAATGAAAGTAAGACAAATGCTCTAATAGAGAAACAATAACTTCATTTGAGCCTGATCATTCACTTTTGGACACTACTTAAGTTTCTCCTCATTTTTAGCCGATCCCTCAATCACATTCTTGGAAGTCACATTATAGATGTTAAAATTTAGAATTAGTGACAACAGTAATTATTAGAAATGAGTGCTGCAGCATATACCCAAAAACTCTTCTAAAAATGCACTTCTTGCGAGGCTAAATGAGGGGAAAAAACTCCATTGTAAAGTGTTTTACTTTGCAACAGAAATAGCTGTCTTTGAAACGGCCTTCAGAACTGTCACATCTACACCTGACAGGCTTGTAAGACTTTTATCTTGAGTTGTTTGACTGTCTTAATTTTGACTGCTTTTACAAAAGTCTGCAGAAATATGCAATGATTAGTACAATGTGTATTTCCTGGGAATTATGACTCATTCCAGAATGAGCTGCGCACCTAGATTTCAGCAACTGACTCTGGTCCCCAAGAGCCTCATCTTTATATGCCCTCTACATAAATATGGGAGAGAGACCCATTCTACTGCAAAGTGATTCAGAGCACGGGCTTTTGGGTGAGCTGAATTACTCTCCTAAGATTTTGTCCTTCTGTATTGGCAATGTAGGGATAGCACTGAAATCCAGTGACAGGGTCCTAAACAGATGCTCTGTTTAACTACTTGGACAGTTCAGGTAGAAGTTCGTAGAAGCTCATGTACAACATGCACAAAGGTGGTTGTTAAATTATTCACACCTATTAAAAGCAGGGAGTACCATATAGTTTCCTTCCATGACTTTCCCTGATTGCGCAGACTTGTGTCACATTTTCTGGGTGTTCTTTCTCTCTCTGTGACTCATCCTGCCAGTGGCAAGCAGCTGATAGCAATCCTTCAAGTTCAACTCTGCAGAGCAGGCTGTAGCAGAGGGTAGGAGATCAGCAGACTAGCTTGGCAAAGGCAGTATAAGGAGCAGATTAAGATAGCTTACACAGAGTCCAGTGCTGACTTGGTCAAGGTCTCCAGATGAAATCTGTATCAGAGTAGAGGCTTAAACCTGAGGCTCTGGAGTTCCAGACTAATCTTTGAGCCCTTCAAGCCACTTCTTCCTCTCCTGTAACTCAGTGTGGGCTTTGTTGTACCAACAAGGAGTATTCCTGTGTATTCCTGCATTGAGGACACTCCCGTGTAGGATGGCTATCCTGCAAGCTGCTCTCAGGTTGTAGAACCACTGAAGAGTTTCTGGCCACACACACCTTAGAGTAAGCAGTTCTCCAGTCCCATATGCTTCTAGCTAATACACATCTCTATAGCAGAATAAGAATGCGGTTCTAGTCTCCTTCCATACAACACAATGGGCAACAGCAGTGCCTGAATGGAGAATAATTTACCTCCTGAAGCAAAACAGGAGAAAAAAAGTTCCTCCTGCATTCAGGACTCCCTGCATGTAATGCTCTGCAACTGCTACTTCAGTGTTGTGTCAGTCCACTTACTCAGCAACTCGTTTCTCCTGAAGGTGGGATACCTCACCACGCACTGCTCACTTTTGAAGCTTCTCCTTCATCTTCTCACTATGGTTCTCACCATAGAGCGTGGGCGTGATGCATGAGGGTAATGAATAACTAATCCAAATGAGTCCTTTTAGAGATCTCTTATTTGCTCAGTTAAGAACACATATTTTTCCCTGGAATTTTTCAGAGGATACAGCCATTTCGTGAGACTATTATGAAGAACCAATAATCTGCAGGGCCCTGCAGGGGGTGCAGTTTTTTGCAGGGCATCGTAAACTGTCAGACTTTGGCAAACAGATTATGCAGAGCAGGACATGACCCACCTGGCTGGACATGGGCCACCTCTGAATCAAAAGCCCTGTAGCTCTGTTGGGCAGCAGTCTGCTCTCAGCAACATTTCATAAGGTTAAGCACAGCTTCCTGAGACTGCAGCCAGTGCTGGGCAATCAGTTAAACATAGAGGGAGCACAGATTTGTCTGCAAAACGTTGTGCAGATGCAGCTAGAGTCTATCGATAGACTTTTCTAAATTTAGGTACAGGTTTTGCATAGATAAAAGACTATAGTTTTATTTAAACATATTTCTCCAGATACATCTGGTGAAGACAAAATTTTTATTTCAAGTGTGAATTAATATTGCTCTGTGCAGCCTCCAGAGAAATAGAATCAGCAGCAATGACAGATCCTGTACAGGTTTTTCTGTGTTGCTGCTTTTCTGTTTGTCACTTTTAATACTATTTGTAACTGCTGGGAGGTGTACAGCTGTTGCCACCTTCACCTTACGAAAATGTGATTTTTTTTTTTTCCCTGCTTTACACCCAGGCTAAGGCCAGCCCTTTTCCTGTCACTTGTTAGTCTGTAGATGATTCTCCAACCAGTTTAGGCAGAGTTCAACAGGGCATCATGAGTCACACTTCCCTTTTCGTGGTATTTTTAGAACTATCAGAAATCTTCTAAATACATTCTGACAATTTGAAGAAGAAAAAGCTGCAGTTGTCTCATTTTGATTTACTGAATCTTGAAAGATAAGCGGGGGGGTGTGAAGGAGGATGCACAGAAACAATGCTGCCTTGACTTATTTTCTTGTCCGTACTGGCTTGATGTTTCTGGCCTTTAGCTGCTTGAATTGCTTGTTGAGCATGGCTGTAAGATCTAATGCCTCCAATAACTAATTTCTGAACAGAACAGAGAAACATGGTTATTTCAGTTCACAATGTCTATGTACATGACAATAATGGAATTTCAGCATTGATGTCAACAGCACCGATGTGGTTTTTTTAAGTGGTTGGAGTTTTAGCAAGTGAAGCACTATAACTGCCCTTGAGGGGTCTGTGCCCTTTGACAGCAAAGCAGAGAAATATTGTGTTCTGCAGATCTGCCACTCTGCTGTACTCTTGAGAATGGAGAATATAATCTGGTTAACAAGCACTAGTGTTCTCATAATGTCAGCTGAAGAAGATTGCAGGAGAATCAATTTTATGTAATTAAACTTCCCTGGCATAAATAAAGATCGTTTCCTTAAAAGAAAAAAAAAAAGAAAAGTCTCCATGACTGGAGCATTCCCCTCCTTTCCTGCAAGGCACTTGTTAACTTCTTACATTAAATGAAAAATGGTAATTGAAACAAATTTGAGGAATATCACTCTCTCACTGATATGCAGTTAACGTTTTTTTTTTTTAAGTGTATTCAGTGTGTAGCAATTCCACCATAAATGGAAAGCATAACTTGACAGATGTCTTGTTTTGGGTCTTCCTTCGTCAATGGAAAAAGTAGAACAGCAGAGCTTGACGTAGCCCTGTAGTTCCCACATCTTTCCCACCTGTACATGTTGATAGGTCTTTCTGAAAGTCATGCTAGTGTTAGATGCATCCTCTGGACACAAAATGACCTTCATGCAGGAACAAAGGAGAAATTGTTGCAACTGGGTTATAGAGGGGACAGATTTCTATTGAGGGGGTAGGGTTTTGCCTGCACTTCTGGCTTTCAATGCAGTAGTATCCTTCAGTTGGTAAATGCAAATCAAGTAGCAGCAGACCATGCAAGGCTGAGTTAATTTAAATCTTAATATTACCACATCCTTTTTAATAAAACCTGGGGGTACATACAACCAAAAATTGTCTCACAGTGTTATTGCAAGGACAGCACTACTAGGACAGCTTTCATGGTACAAATGGGTTCCAAAAGAAAGAAAAGAGATCGGACCTAGGAGAGGTGGGATTGCTTTACACCAGACCCATCCATTTTGATGCTGTCTGCTTGTGTTCCTGTGTGTTTTCTGCTTGTATTTAAATACATGCCAAATTACAGTCCAGTTATGGATTTATTGCAGCAAAAGCTGCCTTTGTTCCCCCACACAGACATACTCTCCTCCCACATCTCTGTCTATTTGCACTGCTCATGTGGAATTAGGCCCACGCGTTGCATGTTCTGTGTTGTGTGGCAGTAATAAGGCTCTGGCACTGCACTGTGTAGTATTCATGTTGCTTTTCACTTCTGTGTAATTAATCCTCACTATCACCCTTACAGCTGTACCTACAAGCAGTCTTTTTTGGCCTCTAGTAAATACTGCTGGCTACTACTACTACTACTACTAAAAAAGAAAAGTAAAGATTCGGAAGCAGGTTGCTTTCCCATGCAGCTCCAGAGTCCTAATGACAGTTTGAGAGCAATTTGCAAAATATCTGGGTGTAAAACTGGCAAGACTTGGTCTTATTCTTCCATCAGGGCAACGTAGATCCTGTTCAACCACACTGTTCATTGTGCTTCCTGGTCACTTAGCCTCCACACTGGGTATTGGGGTGCAATATTGGCATGGAGACTATGAAACTATTCTGGCTTTTACAATGAAGTCTTACATGTTTGTGTCTTGATATTAAGGTTGCAGAATTAGTCAGATGTGGTGGCTGTGAAGCTCCTGCCTTTGCACTATAGACAATGGAAAGACTCCAGTGGTAGCTGGCACCTGCCTAAGAGAGGAAGAAGCTGCTCCATTACTGGTACCTGGGTGAGGATAAGCCATTCTGTCACCCTCAGGGATCATTATAGACAAGAGAGATGGAAAGAAGTGTGAGATGAAGTGCACTCATGCCTGCACTTGCATCATTCAGATCTTGATTGCACTCACAATTTGCCCATTTCTTCCAGCCCCTTTTCAGGCCTGGTAATCAGTAACTGATGCCAAGTGGGTGCCTGCTTGACTTTCTGCACTTGCACCCCACAGCCTGCATGACCTGAACTAGCACCTCTGAAATAGGTGGTGTTTGTGGAGTAGGTACAGCCCATTAAACTCTGCAGTAAGTCTTACTGTGGGAGTTCAGAAAACTCTTAGCTTGCCCCATCAGTATGATGTTCATTCATTTTGACTTTCAGTCTTGGTGCAAGTGCCCTCTTTCTCCTCTCCTCTGTTCACTGTATATTCAAGCTCTTGCCTGGGTAGAAAATACGTGTCTGCTTTTACTCATGCCATACATCCAAATGTCAGAATTAAATAAAGGATGTCTTGTCTGGAATCAAGGTAAAGAGTGCTTGTGTTTCACACAACACAGTTTCCCTGCTGTCTCAGTTTACCAAAGTATACGTTCCATATGTTTGAGAGATGCCTTCCTACCTATAGTATCAAGAGGAGTGAGGTCATACCAGGAGATCTGATTTACTTGGTAGCCTTTCTGTGCTTTTGCCATATTGCACATCTGCGCTTGATTTAGCTTGTGAACTCTGCTGTTACTTATCCAGTTTCCCTTTCTCTGACTTTCCCCCATCTCATAAAGCTAGTATAACTAATGTGAATTGTAAACCTTGCATTTTCTGATGGTTTTGCTTTGTTTAGCAATGTCTTTACTCTTGGATAGAGAATGATCCAAGTCCCTGGGAATTTCTTGCTAAATTCTGTAAGACTGCGTAAAGTTTTCTTTGGTTTGATTAAAAAAGAAATCTCACTTTAAGGCAAACTTAATTGAAGTTTAAATCTGATAAGAAAAAGATTTGAAAATTTGTTTCCTTATTTTGTACAATTTTTTTTCCTGTAAAGTCCAAGAAAATTATTCTTGGTCAGAGTGTATTTCACATACCATAATGGTTCTGTAACACTTCACTCTACAGTGTGACCATCTCAGCCAGACTTTAAAGCATTGTCATTACTAAACTAGAAATGTTTCCATCCTGAATGCTTTGTCTGTATCATCCTTGCTGTACTATCTCATCATACACCCCTGGTTTTGTCCTATTCTTTATGTTTACCTGGGTCATTTTTCTTTTTGCTGGTAAGTGCCAGAACTTGAATATTAAATACTTTATAAAAATGTTCTCTTTTTCTTTTACTGCATAGCTCCAGTCCTGCAACTGATGTAGCGGTGTGATCAAGCAAGGATCTGTACAATTAAAAAGTTATTCATACTATCACTTGTGAGATCAGACCATAGGTTTTGAGTTGTCAAGTACAGGTGTTCTGTACTAAAAATTATATCATGTCCTGTTATTCATGTGTTTGAATTCAGAACAATGGAAAGCTGGAATGTTTTGGCTGAATTGCCTTCAAGGTGGTTACAGATGAAAGATCTGCCATGTGTTTCCTTGCCTCAGGAAATAGCATGTCTTTCTTTTCTAGATTTGAACGTATTCATACAAAGAAAGGGAACTACAGTAAGTCACTAGTTTCCAACCAGGAAGAGGTAGACGATTTAGCAACCTTGGAGGTACTGGATGAGGTAAGAATCTCCTTTTTCTTGTTTTCGCAAAGAGGAGTAATCAGGTATTAAAACACAGTGGTGTGCTGTTGATTTTCAAGTTCAGCTATATTCACACTTCAATTGTGTAAGTGTACAACGGTCTTTTACCAGTTTTTGCAGGATATTTTACATGAGATTGCTGTGTCAGGAATGGTTCCAACTCAATGCTAAAACACCCTCTGCAGTCAAAGCTTCAGAATGAGCAGTATTGTGGCAACATTTGCTTAACAGGATTTATATTGCTCTATTTTATTACAGCTAAATATCTAGTTTGCAGTGATGTGTTAACCTGAAATTGGTCCAGGTACACAGACAATAACCTTCTTCCCTGTTGCTTGGACATCTAGAGTTACATCTAGACTAAATTAGCTTTCCATACTTTCCTAGGCTGGGCTCTCACTGACTTACTTTGGTATGGAGATGCGTTGAGATTTATGTCAGCTGAGGCTCTGACCTAACAATGCCTTCTGGTGAACTTTTGATGGAATTATTGATTCTGACTAGTTTGTCAAAATTTGAAAATTAATCCACTAGGAGCAGGGGAACATGCATAAGGGAGAAGGGAAGTCTGTTTTGTTTATACCTTTAAGCTTCAAAACCAGAAAGAAGAATTGGGCCACAGCACATTACCTGCAGGTCTTAGAGGCCATCAGTGGTTGTAAACAAACTGTCAGTCTTCCTCTACCAGGCTGTGCATAGATTATAATTCACATTCTCTAATCTGTAAAACTTCTCTGGTAATATTGTGTCTTCATCAGTCCAGAATACTCAGTGTGGCTCTTGAGCTGGTAAACTACATAATGCTAACAGCCCACAGAACATCTTCCATCATCCAAGACCTTGGTTAGAGCAGCTTAATGTTTAGTTAATACTAATTGAGCTAATACAGACTTCATCTACTGCACAAAGCTCAGATTTAAGGATTTTTTATATTGGGAATAGCTGTATGTTATTGAGACTGGTTTTTATCTTTTTCCATGAAGCATATAAACAATATGAGCTAAAGAGAAGACAAAAAAAACCCCAGATGAGCCATAAGTATGTCCCATCTCCTCAGAAGTGGAGCGTTCTCAAGGAAGGTCCTCAGGAAGCTTTCACCTAAAGACGTAATTTGACTATGCGATATTTCATTATAGCCAATTCAGTTAAAAACTTCTTTCACATATGAATGACAGCTTCTCAAAACTGTCTCCTTTCTTCCATTCAAAGTTCTCTTCCAGTTTAGATAGACCTATCAGAAGGGCAAAACAGGAGAACTTCTGCCTGTGCAATAATTTTAAAAAGGGCAGAACTTCCCGTAAAAAATTATGTTAATGTAAATCTGGTTATGGCCAAAAGCAAGGTACCATTCAAAAACAAAAAAGGAAGAGTTTATCAAGGTAATGGAAAACCAAAGGTTTCTCCTTATGTTTTCCTGTGAAGGAAATGTAACCTCTTCAACTCTTGAGAATTCGGGTTTCAAGTGCATTAACACAGTGCACACCACTGTAAACAGTTGGATATAGAGGGAAAGCAATTCTTTCTGTATTCCTCCACTGCTGGTTTTTCTGTTTCAGTGGAAAAGGGGCCTAAATGTTTTCATATGTGCCTTGGAATAGTCTCAAGCTGCTTTGAATTTCTCCAGCTAGCTCTGCGTTCTGTTTTGATTGGAAACCTAACCAGGAACTTTACATACCCAGCTCTGTATGTAGAAGAAGTTGAGGGCAATTATGTCAAGAAATTGGGTATGCCACTAATGGGTCCTTCTTTTTTCTTGGTTCAGGAAGGACTGGCTCTGCAGCAGCAAAGAACAATCACAGCAGAGATTGGTTGCTAATAGAGAAAGGTGCCTGATTGTTTACATTAATAGGATCCAAAGAGCTGAACGTCTGTCTTGTCATACCTGAGAGTAATGTTAGAGCAGCTGTAATGGCAGTTATGAATTCAAGCATATGGCTCTTGCTTGATGAGTAACAGGAAGCTGTAGTGTTAGAAATTAGGACAGGATTGTCTCATGGAAACCTTTGATTAAGTGAATTTAAGCAGTACTTATTAATTCATTTTTCTACAGCCACTTGGGGATCTGTAAGTATATATTGTTCAAAGTGAGTTTGGACACAAGAAATTATGAATGCTAGTGTGCTTGAAAGCATTAGTCGCTTTCTGATCAAAATTGGTTGTACTCCTGACCATTAATACCTTCCCTCTCTCACCTGTTCACTCATTGTAACTATATAAATATTTTACACATTTTCCTAATATTCTTTTTTCCCCCTGTTATTCAATGTTCCTATTCTTTCTTCATTAGAATACAGTAACAGAGCAGTTGCAGAAGGGTTATGCCAAGGATCAGATCTACACATATGTTGGAGACATTCTCATCGCTGTCAATCCATTTCGGAACATAGACATTTATTCTTCACAGGTGTGAAAATCTATGTTTGGTTCTTTTCCACTAGCACTGATCATGATAGACATGATCTACACTGTAGATGTAAAGATATTGGAGATAAAATTTTTTTGAGTTCCTCATTTCTGTGCTGAAATTCAGCACATGATAAGGATGTCTGTCAATATGTACCTCAAGGGACAATTTTATTGGTAATTCTGTTTTTCAGAGTGACTGAAGTAAATCTCAAGAATGATCTTACTTTTAATATGAATATTCATATTTTATGTGCTAGTGACTTTCAACATTCATTCCAGGATGAAATAAATTGTGCTAAACTTCATGAGATTTGTTGACTAGAACCCCACTGAGTGTAAAGGCACTAGCTGCCCATAGCAACTAGTTCAGAAGTAGTATCTGTACAGATAAGTGCATTTATGCAGGTGAATCTTGCTCCTCTTTGTGGGAGGGAGCATTCTTTCCCCTCCACTTTCCATGGAAAAATTCTGTACTGAGGCAGATAGCTGGAGGTAGGAGCTGGGGGCAATTCCTCCCAAGAAAGCTGGAAAGTCTTAGTTATTTAATTGATAAGGCAGTTCACAAAGTAACCCAGTAAAATTTAACTTTTGTGAATTTGCCTCCCCATTATACAAAAGGAGACAGATATGAAAGTCTGGTCATACAGTAATTTGACTTTATTAATTATCAGTTACTGCAGCTACAGAAGAGGTCTTAAGTTTTGATACCAATATCATGCATAAATACTAAGAGGATGTGAAGTACAAAGAACATCAAATTATAAGTTGGTCCTTTATGTCTGGCAACATTAAATTTTCTCCTGATAGTTTGCGTTTCATAGCATAATCAGGGCTGACATCACACAAAATTGTGGTTCATCTTTTTTAACAGTTCTTTTAGTACTAAGCACGTACAGATTCATGATTACAGTAACAGCTCACTCAGAAAACATCACTGCTGGTAACCTCAGCATGCTGTACACTAATCTGAAAATAAAACTAAACTCTCATAAGATAGTACAAAAAAAGTTGTTAAGGGACACTAATAATGTTTCCATTTTTCTTACACTTAGCATTCCAAACTGTATATTGGAGCCAAACGGACTGCCAACCCTCCTCATATTTTTGCTGTTGCTGACATAGGTTATCAGTCCATGGTGACATACAACTCCGATCAGGTAAAGATGAGGTGTCTCAATTATATACTTTGCTAGACTGAGACATATGTAATGAGCTGAGAGTCATGCTCTTGTTCTCTGCAGTGTATTGTTATTTCTGGAGAAAGTGGAGCTGGCAAGACGCAATCTGCCCATCTTCTCGTTCAGCAGCTCACTGTCCTGGGCAAGGTATGTTTCAAAGCAGATGCCTCTGTAAGGCTTCACTATCTTAGGCCTGATTGTACCTACAGACAGAGCACTGGTAGGGGGGCAAGACTGTACTACATTTTCCAAAGGACTTCTGTAACGTCAGATTGGGACATGATGCTGATCTATCTACCTCTTCCTCGCTCCTGAACTAGGATCACTTGAAAATATTTTGGGAATTCCACAAGGAAGTTCCCACTGCAGTGAGGGCTGTGACTTAGTCTGTCCCTTGTTTAATTGAGTGTCTTCAAATTACCCAAGCTGTACTAAATAAAATCCTCTTCTAGCTTTTCACCTCCTTCTACAACCAGATTGCTGTCAGTGGGACATGGTCATTCTGGGAAGTGACCACCATAGTTGTCTAAATAAAATGCCATTTTTCTATGTCCCAGGTGAGGTGCAAGCAAACTGATCTATTGGTATGGTGCAGTGCAGCAGTAAGCAGATGCTAACAAGGATCCTAAAATCAGGCCAGCCATCGCAGAGTGCTGGACCACAGAAATTGATTGGTTCTGCTGTTGTCGTTATCATTATATGTGTTATCTCTTCCAGCTAGCCATTAGTTCTGCAGGTTGCTATATTCTGACAGGTTTCATGGCACATGCATGCCTATCCTTCCATATAATTCACATGGGAATGGCAGCCCTGATGATGCCACACTTTTATCAACTAGAAGAGGAAAGGAACACTTAAGAATTAATGTATTTGAATGATTACTGATAATTTTAAGCAATCTCTTTTTCATATCCAGGCTAATAACAGGACTTTACAGGAGAAGATTCTCCAGGTGAATAACCTCGTAGAAGCATTTGGGAATGCAGGCACTATCATCAACGATAACTCAAGCAGATTTGGAAAATACTTGGAAATGAAATTCACTTGTGGTGGCACTGTAGTAGGAGCTCAGATTTCAGAGTATCTCCTTGAAAAATCCAGAGTCGTCCACCAGGCAGTGTAAGTATAAAAAAAAAAAATTTGACCTGATTTGGAGGTTACAGAGTAGGCCTACAATGCAGGAAATTATTTTGGATCAAAACACAAACATAAATAAGGTACTGAGATTTTTTTCTTATAAATGATACATTAATTGCTTATAAATCTGTAAGCTAGCTGAAAGCTACTCCTGATTTTTTTTTTATTGCCACCTGGGTTATTTAAACAAATCTCATAAAAATGCGTATGTGATATATAAAGTGTATCAGAATGCGTAAAGAATTAAAAACTTTCTAATAGCTCAGTTATAAATTTGTTTGTGAAAGTTTGAAGTGTTGTATTAAGTATATCACTTGGATTTAATTCCTCTGTGTTTCCTGTACTATTGCAGGTTTTTTGTTTCTTTGTTTGCAAAGTGCTCATTTTCAGGTTTGGAGCATCTAGTAGGATTTGGTTATAAAGGGTTATGGACCAACTGAAGAACAGATCCATCTCTGTCATGTGTGTATCTCACAATATAAAATGACAGAAAAATTAAATGGCATTTCAAATTAATTTAAATTATTTACATGTATTTTCTATGCTAATATATAGCACATCCAGACAAAAAATATTTTGTTAACTCTGTTTCTGCCATAATAACAATAAGATAAACAGTTTGAGACAAGGAATGTTGTCACTGACTTAAACGTTTCGCCTTGCTGACCTCTTACTCACTTTTACTCTTTTTTGTAGTTCTGCATGACCTTGTTGCCTGTTGTAGCTTTGTGGCATGAAGAACATCTAAGTATCACTTGGAATGTTTCAGTAAACAATTTAAAGTTAGAGGCAATTTTATGAAATTATGTTTTTTCCCCAGTTGAACATAAGCACAGAAACTGCTTTTTCAGAATTAAATCCACTTTTTCCTTAAAATACCACTTTTTCGTAACTTTTCATGTTTTTTTTTTCTGTGGCGGTCAGTTTGTATTTATATTTAGCCACATGCTGAGACAGGAAGTCAGCAAAGCATTTACGTGCCTCAAATGCTATTTAGAGAGGTGTTCAGATGTCTGAATTCATAAGAAAATGCCACCAAACTGTTTAGCATGAGAGCCACTGTAGGAGGTTAAATTTTGAGGCATGAACTTGCAAGGCTGTCTGAAGCTGTTTGTGTCGAGTGTGTTCTCCTCTTCACTGAGCTGTCTGTGTGGCTGGTCCATACAGCTGTGCCAGTGCAGAGAACTGGTGTTCAGGTACCTGCATGGCAAGGGCAGTCTCTTCTGCTTTTCTGGGAGAACATGACTCCCAAACTCACATGGAGAGCTAGGAATGGCTTTTTGCAGAAAACCAGTGACTGATTACCCAGAAAATGGGAGACCTAAGTTCCAGACCCACTTCAAGCCAAGAGATTTTGAACCTCCAGGTTCCCCTACCTTTCCAAGAGAATACACAAACCATCAGGATACAGTGAGGTTTCAGAGACTGTGCAAAGTATGGCTATGCAACCTAGTGGTTAAGATACTGAGGTGAAAGATAAGGCATCTGCTCCTGCTCCTTAAATCGATCTTGTTTTCTACTACTGACTGTCCACAGTTAAATACACAAACTAAGTTGGCACTGGCCTCTGATCTAGGCAGTCCCGTGCACTGGGCTCTGATCCCATTTCACAGAAGAATGTAGTGGTGCTCCTGAGACACGCGCCTCAGCTCATGCAGAAACCAGGGGTTTGAACACAATTCCTTTTAGCCGTTTCATAGTGACTGACTTGGCCATCTCAAGGTTCAGTGGTGGTTGCAGATTTCCACCAAAGCATCCAGTTCTTCCTGATAAGGTGCACAGGAAGCTTGGATGTGCATATAAACATTCTGTCCTGGGTTTGGGCACCTAACTTTTAAGCAAAGCATGCCAAGTCATAAGGCCCTTTGCTGGATGTCTGCTTATGTGCTTTCTTGGTTCAGGGCTAAAGGACACAGCAAACATACTGGATTCGGTGAATCGGGACTTCTCTCCCATGGTCAGAAGATTTTTAAAAAATAACTGGAGGTTAAACAGTCCATTTAATGTGGGTGGGTGAGCAATGTGCAAGATCTCACCCAGCATCTACCAATTGCAACAAAGGCAGAGCAGCATTTAGCTGCTTGTAGCACCAAGCAGCCACCCTGGCAGCTTCAGAACAAACATACAACCAACAGAGAAAGGGTGTTCACTTCACAGGAACTTGTGTAGTAAAGCTTTTTTCAAGGTCCGCTGTCAGTTTGCATGAACCTTGCCTGTTCTTTTAATAACATTTAATAATAGTATGTATGTCATCAGTAAATGTAACATAGTTACATTACTAAACCAGATTGTTGTTTCTGTTGTTTCAGAGGAGAGAAAAATTTCCATATTTTTTATTATATTTATGCTGGTCTGGCAGAAAAGAAAAAACTGGCACATTATAAACTGCCAGAATATAGACCTCCCAGGTAATGCAGTTTATTTTTACATAAATTGATACTAAGAAATGCAGTGTTGAATTCTCAGCCTCGTTTACATTCTAACTCTATATCCATTAACTCTTTCAGATATCTGCAAAATGATCATTTCAGAATAGTGCAAGATTTCATGAACAATAGCTTTTATAAGTCTCAGTTTGAATTAATTGAACAGTGCTTCAAAGTCATAGGTTTTACACTGGAGGTGAGTGCTGATAACCCTTTTTTTTGGTGAACTTTAATGGCTACCTTAATCAGGAAAAACTTATATAAAACATTCAAATAATCTCCCTTGTTATTGTCTTCCTTTCACAGTAGTGTGTTTATGTTTCAGGATATTGCATGGTCAACTTACTGTTATATTATCACATTTATATTTTTAAGGTTTCAAGGCATTGATAAACTAACAAAAGTCAACAAAACTTTGAAATCAGTAAACACAGCACAGCTGAGTATTTGGGAAAAGGAGGTTCTTGCAAATTAAATGCATGGAAAATGATGTTGTAACTATTTATTAGCCTATAATTTTAGGCCTGTGAATATGAGCCTCATCTCTTTTAGGATTAAGTCCATCGTGAGAGTTTTAAAAATTCATTGAGTTGATCTGAGTTTTGATGAACTCAATACATTTTCACAACTCCAGGGGTAAAATTGAATGAAGTTTTTACATCCCTTTGGAGTGAATCTCATCACTAAACATTAACTGAGCCCATTCTTTCTTTGTGATCTCATACCATTATTCTGCTGGCCATTAAACCCCTCTTCTCAGGCTGTCTTTGGTATAATTAAAATAAAAACAGGCCTCTGGATTTATGAAGTAGGATGCAAGGGAAGGAAACTCCATCCTGCACCCTAGTTCTCTCTTCTTAGAAGTGGTGCATCACAGCTGCAGTTTACCACTGACTCTATGTATTACAAATGATGATCCTTACAGTATCTGTGAAATACAGCACTAGTGCTGCAGAATGGATATATATTTGAATTTCTTTGACAAAACTGCATGTTGTAAGGAGCTTTTCACAGTCACTTCAGTTGAATATTCCTGGCTTCCCTCAATGTAAATATTTGAATAGCTAGCAGAACAGGTTTACTCACATATTCTGTTCCTCCATGCTCATTTTGCATTAAGTTGTAGTAGCAGTGGAGTTCACAGTCTCTTTCTCCTCTACATGCTAATTCACAACTGCACTTAGTATTATCACACCTGTACTATCACATCCTTTCATACCTGTACTTTCACCTTTGGAGAAGCAGCGTGGAAGGATATGCACAGTTCAGCACTGATAGTAGTTTTGTCACAGCACCAGAGACCTTGCTAAGTCCTAATTTACACCATGAAAAGCAGCAAGTCTGTTTTTGTTCACTTGGATGGAAACAATAATCCTGATCATCCAAAAGAGACCTTCCTTACATACTGAAGATCCAGTTAGAACTAGGTCACTGGCCACATTGTGCAGTTCTAGCATGGATCTTCACTTGATTAACTCAGCAAGCCACCGTGGGCTGAATCTGTAAAGAACTACCTACCTGCAGAAGCCCCACAGTTTCAGAAGCAGGTTGAGTACCATAGGCAATCTAACTGTGGTTACGTTAGCCCCATCCATGTTAGCCTGTCTTCCATTCTCCACAGGATGAATTAGCCTCTCTGAGGCTGTGTTTGCAAGAGTGAAGGAACAGAGAAGTCTTCTTCCCCCACTGAGGTTCTGATATAGGATGCATGTGCAGAGACAATTTATTTTCAGTGAGAAAAAGATACTGTAAGACAATGAGTTCCTTTTCTAAGTTCACTTTTTAGTAATGCAGCCTTAAGCTTTGACATTCATGCCAGTGCACAGAGGAGGTTCTATATAAGCATGTTCCATGTTTTATTAGCAGAAAACCTTGGACAGAATATCTTTTCCACTCCAATTAAAACTGAGACCTAAACAAGGCTTTATTTCTTTGAAATCTGTTTTTAACTGACTGGCAGGCTTTAATAGTAACTACTGTCAGTACTCCCTGTCTTAAAATCACAGTTTTATTTCAGGCTGCATGGCAAAATTAATAGGAAAGGATTGCCTGAGGTGAACAATAATCATGCTGTATGAGACAGATCAAGCCAGATTTCAAACACACTGAAAAAGGGTACAAAAATGTCAGCAGCCATACATACTCTATGGTATAATGGCAGAAGTTAAGCTATCCATTTCTTTGCATTTCATCTGCGTCCCTAAGCTTAAAATGAAAGTGACTGGTAAACCTAGGTAAACTATGTGCCTATTATTCTGAGCATAATTTTTTAGAGTGAGCTTATCTAGTTTGTCTTGCTGTCACTGGAATAATTAATTTATTAACTACTAGATTTACTTCCAAAAATGTTGAGGACAAGGTCAAATATTCTAGAGCAATTAAGGATTTTATCTGAGTAAATGGTGTCTGATGTGGTACCAGAAGACTATTGAATATGAGGGATAAAATGCCATGCAATTATAAAAAGCCCATCATTATAAAATATGAATCAAATTTATAAAACTGCTTCATCTATAAAACTTATAAACCTGCTATTTATAAAAAACACTATTACTGCGTGCCTCAAAATAGAATATCATGGATTCATAGCTTAAAACCTAGTCTGCTTTACAGGAATACCTCAGCATTTCTGAGTAGAAAATACTCAGAGATCATCAAGTATGCTGATAAATGTTCACAGTTCAGATGAAAATTCACGGTTCAAATCTAAGTCAAACCTTAAATGAAAGCATTATTTCGTTAATTGCAAATATGATTGTATTTTAATCATTTACTGTATAGATCACTTCACTGTCCAGACTAATATTAGCCTCTTTCAAGGCAGAATCCCTCGTCAGAACCTACAAAATCATTTGAAATTTAAATATGTTTAAGTAAAGTCCATACTGAAGTGCTTTGGTGACTACACAGTTCCTAAATGACATTTTGAAGGGTAAAGTGCTTTGCCAAATCAGAGATTTGAGGTCTCACTCTTCTCCCAGTGAAACTTTTTCCAATGACATTGGTGGCAGCCATTGCAGACCTATTATTTGGAGTACCTTTGTTTCCATGATCCAAGAAACATAGATGCAGATTTTTTATATTCTTGTTGATCTAGGTATTACATTTTTAGACATGCTTGTGCCTACAGACACAGTGAAGGGTAGATATAAATAGCCTTCAAATTCTTTCTGTGTAAGAGGATTATGCTCATCACTGTTTTGTGCTTCCCCTACTCCATGTCAGTTCTGTCCTGACCACAAGTATGGAAGGGAGATGAGGCTATAGTTTGTCTTGCCCTCTTCAGGTGTCTTATGCTTGAAAGACTATGCTGGGTACAGAGCAGGGAATAACTGCTGAGAACAGTATTCCTAATAGTGTGTGGCGCACAACGGGACACAACACACGTGCGCATCGCACAAACCAAAGTGACATATCTATCTGGCTATTGCATCCTTTTTAATATACTTTTCAGGAACTTGGAAGTGTGTACAGTGTCCTGGCTGCCATTTTAAATGTGGGCAACATTGAATTTTCTGCAGTGGTATCTGAACACATGATTGACAAGAGCAACATTTCCAATCCAGTAGCCCTGGAGAATTGTGAGTGTTTCTTCTTGATTTAAGATTGTTTTCCTTTAGTGTTTTGATAGCGAATTTCTTTTATTGCAAGAGAGTTATCAATGAAAACTGTATTCATATGGAAATTTTGCAAGAATAATTAAATGCTGAAGATAGATTAATTCCAAGCCCACATAAATTCAAACGCGAAAAGAAAAAATTTCCATGTTATGCACCTTATTTGACTAAACAGTTCACTGGCATTCAGGAAACATGACTAATACTGCAGATGCCTGAAAAGAAAATCTTTGGAATTTTTCCAAGGTTATTTGAACATTTGATGGAGAACCTCATTAACACGTTGAATAGTTTTTTCCCAGTTTCTTTCTCAGAAACTCATTACTTGTTCCCCACATGTGCCTGTTGAAATATGGCTCACTGATCCTTTGGAAGGGTTACCTTACACTACAGGCTGCCAGGAGGCAGAAGAAGGAAAGGGGCAAAGATTCTCAAGAAAGTTGCTACTCTTTCTCAGTAATTACAGGTGGGGAGATAATGAAGCCTTCGCACTATCTTCTTACACGTTTTCCTGCCATAGATAGAAAAATACTGTGGAACCGGGGAAGAAGCACCCCTTTTTTGGAGCAAAACGAGTACAGCAGTGGCTTATATGGATGGATTATAACTGAGAGGGATATTCACACCTCACAACTTACGTACTTCTGACATAGTCACCTAGATCCCTACCATTTCTCAGTAGACAATTTGGAGAAGTAGCCTCCTTGATAAAACAGTTTAGAACCTAAAGGCCTCTGCTTTGAATCACGTACTCATTGACTGCAGTGGAAGCTAGCAAGGTTGGTGACTAAATTAGATACTGACAGTTATTTGGCGTGAACACCCTCATTAGTCATAGTTCGAGACTCTGATTTGGCCCTTATTCATAATAAGTTGCACTTGCAGCTTTGTTTGCAAAAATGTGTATTTTTCTTTCCAAAATCTGCCTCTGAGCTCTGACTGTGACCTTGCTTCCTAGGTGCATCCTTGCTGTGTATTCAGGCAGATGAACTGCAAGAGGCCCTCACTTCTCACTGTGTAGTGACTCGAGGAGAAACAATTATTCGTCCCAACACTGTGGAAAAAGCCACTGATGTCAGAGATGCCATGGCCAAAGCACTGTATGGGCGCCTCTTTAGCTGGATAGTCAATCGCATCAACACTTTACTCAAACCTGACAAACATTTAAGGTAAAAGAAGATTTTCCAGAATAAAGAGAGATTTTCTGTGGGAATAATACTGTTTACACTAGAGCATTTAATGTTCTCATCTACTTTTTCTCTGCTACCTTTTTGTTTATGACACCACCATATTAAAAAAAAAGGTTTTGTCCTATTCATAGTATGCAGTGAAAATACCGTAGATAGGGATAGCACAGGCGCCTGGTGTTTTCTTGTTTGACCTTTACTCGTTTAACCCTTTGTAAATTACATACTAACTACTTTTTCCGTTATACTTTTTCAGGGTCAACTTTTGACATTCTTCTCTTGATTACATAGGTCAAATTCTGCTCTTATTTGCACTGATGCTGTTGCTTCTGTTGCTGTTGTTATGAGCGTGGTTTCATATATGTGTAAGAGTAGTTTCCAAACACATTTGCTGAGGTTAATGTCCACCCTACCTTTACAAGATGACATTTTAAACACAGAGACAAGAAAGATATGTGGAATGAGGATATAAAACATTTTGCAAATTAATCAAAGAAGAAATTATTTGGCTTGCATTATAGATCCTATAGATTAGGGCCCTCATTGGCTGACAATAGCAGTGGATAGTGGTGAACTTGTAACTACCTGAAGAGGAATATCAATAATAAATAGCTTTGGTTTGCAAATCTGGATTTTCTGGAATTTTTTTTTTTTTTGAAACATCAGCAGAAAGCCAAGGCTGCAATCCTAAAATTTTTCTAACCTTTCAAATATTCGGTAACAGCAGAGCAGCAATAAATAGAACTTTAACCAGTAAGTGGTAGGATAAAATTCACAATAGATGGGGCAGCACTGGTAGCCTGTGTGCCTCTCTCATGTGCCTGTTACTGAGCACTTTTCAAATTGAATTCTTATTAAGCTGGTGAGGAGGGAGAAAGTTCAACCTGAAATGTTCACTTTAAAAACTCAAAAAAAAAAAAAAAAAAAAACCACAAAACAAACAGAAGTCTGCTTTGGTTTTGTGATAGTAAAATAATTTGTGTTTGCTATTTTTATGTAATTAGCTCTGAGAAGGAACAGAGCAGACAAATTTCAGCAGTCTATTCACCAAAAATGTAATTTCCAGACAGATAAGATAGTCAGAAAATTCAGGTCAAAGTCAATAATTTTGATCCCTCCACAATAAAACAGTTCCATTTTTGAGATGGGCTTCACAAAGAGGTTCAAGTGCTATTCATGAGTATCTTGAGGCTAGTTCTTCGTATCCGATTTCCTAAAAAAATAAAATAAAATAAAATAGGTTACATATAGCCCCTCCAAGGGTTTTTATAGATAGAATTGATTTTTTTTTTTGATTTAGCTAGGAAAAGACACTAATGACAACTTCAGTTTGATATAAAATTGCACTTTCTTAATTTTTTGTTTCAGCAAATAAATACAAATATTAGACCTTTTTTTCCAGTTGCAGAAATGACCACTTATGTCTCAGAATGCCTTAGCTAAAATTTCAAACTGAAGTTTTTAGTAGTAGTACTTCTCTGGAACTTAATTGGTAATTTATATTCATATTACACTCCAGTGCTTAAAGTAGTTATTTAGATGCATAAAAGGTCTAACTATTCATTCTTTTGACTTTCATGTTAAAATAAGCAGTTTTAATTGTTGTTTTTACAGCTTTTTACAGTAGAATAATTAGCAAATATTAGTTTAAAAATAAAATTGTAAATCCTTTATATGCTTATCAGTTGACTTGATCATTATGTGATTCAGTGTATCTGGTCTGCAAATACAGTCATCTTTGAATTGATGTGCATTTATTGTATTTGAAACAAAAACTGATTGTTATTTTAAGAGGTATATGTAATTGTTGTGAATAAATAATATGAGGAAATAATGTTTAATGACAGCAGTCTTTAATTTCGAGATGGTGGTGAGTAAAGCCTGTTTTATTACAAGAGAAACAAAAAGAACTGTATGTTGTTTCTGTACTGGAGTCAGCTTTTTACAGTAGAATAATTAGCAAATATTAGTTTAAAAATAAAATTGTAAATCCTTTATATGCTTATCAGTTGACTTGATCATTATGTGATTCAGTGTATCTGGTCTGCAAATACAGTCATCTTTGAATTGATGTGCATTTATTGTATTTGAAACAAAAACTGATTGTTATTTTAAGAGGTATATGTTTTAGCAAAAATTATCCTGTTTAACTTGCATACAGATTTAGCCCATTATTTCCTTTTGTGAAATAATAATGAAGCTAGTCAGTGTAAAATAAAGATACAACAATAGAAAGTTTATTTAATCTTTGCAGTGGAAACGATGATGGTTTGAACATCGGAATTCTTGATATCTTTGGCTTTGAGAATTTCAAAAAAAATTCTTTTGAACAACTCTGTATCAACATTGCCAATGAACAAATTCAGTTCTACTTCAATCAACATGTCTTTGCCTGGGAACAGGTATGTGTTGAGTATTTTGATAAAGCTTTAATATTGCTGAACATATAAAACCTTGTCTCAAGAAACTCCATTGTTCCTTCTCCATAATAGGTTGTAAATTGCAGATTATAACAAATGTTTTCCGAGTATGTATTCTGTGAAGCAATGCTTGCTATTTGCAAGTAAAATGCCTACATAAAATGCATTAAACTTGAAATTTACAGTATCTAAGCAACATAACACAGTGATAATCAGTTTGATGCAAATGCAATGTTGTTTTCTTGAGGAATAACATAAGTAATGTAATGTATGATTCTACAGTAAAAAAATAAATGAGTGGTAACATAATTTTTGAAGTGCAGTGTTCATAATAGTTTACTAATAACCTTAATAAACACTGAAATTCCATTATTAAAAACTGAACATCTCACAATTATTTTATTTTTATTCAGGAACTAGATCATCTAAGCCAAACAATAATGGATTCAATCTAAGTAATTTGGTGTAAAACAGAGAAAAGGAATAGAGTTGTAATTATAGAAGTTTATGAAATTCAAAAGCAGAGTGAAAAACCTCAAAAAAGATCATCTCAACTTTGTAAATAATTCCATTAGAATTAAATTAACCATCTTTAAATCATTATTCAATATTGTTATTTGAAGAAATAACATCTCCAGGAAAACAAATAGTAATCTTGTTGAAAAAAGAAATATTCCAGAATTCTGTGTGAGCAGAACAGTCAACACTCAAATTTTAGGTGAAATAATACTTTCTCTGTTTTATTGAAATTATTGGGTTTTATGATACATAGATGAAAATCGTCCTGAATACTAATCTTAATTATTAGTTGGAAAAAGAGTATTCTGTCAGTGTTAGTCACTGCTTGTTTTAAGGATGAGACAGATACAAGTTTGGAACATGTCTGTATGCAGGTGTGTACATGCATGTGTCAGTGTAGAGGTGTATATATCTATGTGTAAAATGGAAATTTTTTTTATATGGATCCATGTTTTATCCTGTTTCCAATTATTTCAGGAAATACTGTCTTGCAGTCTTAGACCTTGTAGTTGTTTTTGTAGATTTATGTGGGAGATGCTCAGTCATAAGTATTTGCTTGTCTTTAATACCAACAGAGAGAAATTAGCCTGAGCTACTGTAATTAGACTACTTACCTGTCTTCTTTCCAAAGTGCATAAATTCACACAAAAAGAGCACTTGGCTACTGCTGTTTCTCACAGCTGGAAGATTGAAATAGCACAGACTGCAGCACTGTTATTCATTCCTGTCGAATCCAGGCATTAACCAGGTCCAACGAACATAATTGTGTACATCCACTTTGCTCAAATGTTCCCTAACTTGATCCTCCCCCACTGAGGGTAAGTCTTCCTTGCTCCAGACTTTCCCTCTGGTCTCAGGGACCTGGGTTATCAGGCAAGACCAAGGCAAAGAAAGCATTAAGTATCTCAACCTTTTCCATGTCATCCATGCCCCTTCAGCAGCAAGCTCACATTCTCCTTAGTTGCCTTTTTGCTGGTGATGGAGCTGCTGTGGCTTTCCTAACCCTAACCCTGTACACTCAAATATTGTCTTAATATTCCTTCTCTTTTTTAATTAGACTTGGGTTCTGTTCAGTGTCATCTGCCTTTACTTGTTTCTAGATATCCTAATACAGAACACTTTGGCCAGACCTATATTAATGCAGAGGTTTGTGGTGTCACCATCTAGTAGGAACAGTTTGCTCTCCTGCACATGCCCAGCTGCAGAGAGGTCAGAGTGGTGGTTTTGCTACTGAGCAGATGAAGGAAAAATGAACTTCTGATTTTGACAACATACAGTTTACCCGTTTCTCCCTGTAGGAAATGAGTATGACAATTACAGACCTTATGCAAGGGGAAGGTGATCTTTATTTACAGGATCTTTAAGTACGTCAATTTTATCCACTCCCACTCATTCTCTCATAGATTTCATTGACTCACACCCATGTAGAAAGCATCAGGATGTGTGTTCAAGTGGTCTGGTCAGGATCATTTGTGAGTGACACAGAGAATAAGGGACACCAACTAGCAAGTCTTCATCATGTCTTTTAGGTTCTTCTTGCTGAAATAGTTTTTGGACAGATCTTTTACACCCTTTAGCAATCATCAGTTGTTACGGGGCTTTTCTTTGCCTCAGAACCTTATTTACTTAGAATCATAGAATCTAGGGTTGGAAGGGACCTTTAAAGATCATCTAGTCCAACCCCCCTACAATGAGCAGGGACATCTTCAACTAGATCAGGTTCCTCAGAGCCCCGTCCAACCTGACCTGGAATGTTTCCAGGGATGGGGCATCTACCACCTCCCTGGGCAACCTGTGCCAGTGCTTCACCACCCTCATTGTCAAAAATTTCTTCCTTAGATGTAGTTGAAATCTACCCTATTTTAGTTTAAAACCATTACCCCTTGTCCTGTCACAACAGGTCCTGCTAAAAGTCTGTCCCCATCTTTCTCATAAGTCCCCTTGAAATACTGGAAGGCTGTAACAAGGTCTCCCCGGAGCCTTTTCTCCACGCTGAACAACCCCAACTCTGTCAGCCTGTCCTCATAAGAGAACTGTTCCAATCATTTTTGTGGCCCTCCTCTGGACCCTCTTCTACTTCAGGCCTCCGTAATCTTTAGGCAAGGTCATTATCTGGTTTTGCTTGTTTGGAATCTTTATGACTACAGTCTGTTTCCT
This sequence comes from Phaethon lepturus, assembly GCF_000687285.1. Lineage (NCBI taxonomy): Eukaryota > Metazoa > Chordata > Aves > Phaethontiformes > Phaethontidae > Phaethon > Phaethon lepturus. Next base: position 48,053 of record NW_010562641.1, read on the forward strand.
TGGTGGGCTCGTAGGAAAAGGAAAGGCGTATGTGATGTGCTGTAACCTTGCAGTCATCCTCCTGTTGTCAGATTTAGAGGGTGTTCCACTCACTAGCTGTCTGTGCTGTGTTTTTATGTGAGTGAAAACCTTCTGGTCTTGATGTAAACACCACTTTCCTCAATTTTATTCCTGTGAACAAATGTTCATCATTCAAATCACAGGCCATTCTTCTAAGACTCTTCTGGTGTGTATACGCACATTTCCATTCATATTTCATTTATACCAGTCCTAATATTCCTATTACAAGTGTCTATATCCTGCCTGTAATACCAACCAAGTAAGATGTCTGCTTTAATTTACATGACACCACTACACTAGATGATATATTAAAATTATATTTATATAAAATATAAACATAATTATATTCTCTTGTAGCAGACTCCAAAGATATTACTATGACAGTGCAGAATGAGCTATACAGATTAAGTGTGTGCGAGTGTGGGTGTAAATACCGCCCTCTCCCTTCAGAGCCGGGAAATGACAAATGTATTATTCTGCAATACAACCCAATGGCACGGGATGATTTGCAGAATGATTCGTAGTCATTATAAGACATCACTTTTTACTTACTTATGATGTGGTTGTCCCAGTTTGCCATGGTTTAAGCCCAGCTGGCAACTAAGCACCACACAGCTACTCGCTCACTCCCCCACGGTGGGATGGGGAAGAGAGTAGGAAGGGTAAAAGAGAAAACTCATGGGTTGAGATAAAGACAATTTAATAGGTAAAGCAAAAGCCGCACATACAAGCAAAGCAAACCAAGGAATTCATTCACTGTGTCCCATGTGCAGGCATGTGTTCAGCCATCTCCAAGAAAGCAGGGCCCCATCACACGTAACAGTTACTTGGGAAGACAAACACTATCACTCCGAAGGTCCACCCCTTCCTTTTTCTTCCCCCAGCTTATATGCTGAGCATGACATTGTATGGTATGGAATATCCATCCCTTTGGCCAGCTGGGGTCAGCTGTCCCGGCTGTGTCCCCTCCCAGCTTCCTGTGCACCCCCAGCCCATGCACTGGTGGGGTGGGATGAGCAGCAGAAAAGGCCTTGACTCTGTGTAAGCACTGCTTAGCAGTAATGAAAATATCCTGTATTATCAAGACTCTTTCCAGCACAAATCCAAAACATATCTCCATACTAGATACTATGTAGAAAATTAACTCTATCCCAGCCAAAACCAGCACACAGTTTTACATCACAAGAACCGGCTTTGAGAAAGCAGGTGGCTTCAGGATCTTTTCTGATCTCTGTAAGGACTGTCCTGTGTTCACACCAGTAATGTACTTTAACTGTAAATACAGGCCCTCCCTGCAGACAAATAAGAGAAAGCTATTTGCAGGAAAATATAAAATATAATTACCAAATTTTCTATACCTGGAAAAAAAGGAAATATTTTCCAAGTCATATGACTGAAATTGTTCTTAATGATATGAAGTATCACTTACGTAACAACCAAACAATAGGATGACCCCTGCCCTTTGCTGATGTGTCTGTCTGGCTTTACACACATTTAGGGGTTTTTGTCTTTACTACTGAAAGACAGGAGTTATGTGTAGGGGAAGGCTGATGCCAGCAGTCACCGAGACCTTTGTGTTGACTTTTCATTATCCCAAATTGACTGTCATGCTGATGGAGCTATCCTGTTGCTGGGGTCCCAGGCTAGTATCTCTCCACAGCCCTGTGCAATGCCAGACAGACATGTTGGATTGCTCTGTGCTATCTCAGAAATCTTTAACATGACACTATGTTGCACCCTGTAGATCCACCCAAGGAAGACTTCAGAATTCAATTTCTTTCACACTTCCCTCAAGAGAAGACAGACATATAGGTACATTATTCCTATGTTTCTTTCCCTGTTTCGCCCTATTCAGTTCCACACCACATGCAATTAGATGAAATTTGACATATCTAGTGGAAAGTCAAGGCCTAAATCAGTTGATTATAGTCTAGTTCTCAATTAACCCATGTCAACCCAGTAAGTAGTGATTATATAACTAGGGAAGGTGAATCATTTTTTGGCAACTTGAGCAATGAAGACAAATAGTAAACGAACTCATAAGGCTGAATTGTACTTTCAGTGTTGCAGGTGACATGTTTTTAGCATTGTCGCTGGTTTCTTTTCTGTATCTGAAACTGAAAAGCATTCACAGTTTTGCTTTCCTCAGAAGTGTGGCCTACAAAAATGTGGCCTACAAAATTATGGCCTCAGAAGTGACAGTGGTACTACCACCACCCAAAGGCTCAGGGTGTCTGCTAGAGCAGAGTGTCTGTGTGCCAACATGGAGAACTCAAGTCAAAATTAAGGGATTTTTTCTTTATTATTGACTTAATGTTTGCATTTAAGAATAAAGACTTTCAGGCTTTAATGCAATTTTCTTT
>NW_010562641.1:50506-83844 GCF_000687285.1 Phaethon lepturus
TAACAGAAAGGCTGAAGCAGGGAGTATAGTTCAAGATAAAGATAGTTTAGAATCAAAACAGTCAGTAGATAACATCTCTGTATCCACTGACTGGGGAGGAAATGTGAGCTCTCAACTTAGTAACTTCTTTTATGTGTTTGTAGTTAAGTAAGTGGAATGAATGCTGGCACAAGGTTTTTTAAGTTAATATTAAGCAAAGCACAACTTTTGCTCCTTCAGTCCTGTCCATCAAGGTGTTTCCCTTACATGTAAGGTACTGATGTAAGTTAATCCTGTCAGCTCCACGATCTGCAGGTAACATTGTCCAGCAAGACAACCTTCCCATTTCTTTAGCATTTGTGATTCTTCTGTAAAGACTAAAAGGTGTAATGTCAAATACTTAAAACATTTTGGAAAGTGGCAAGTTTACTGTCAGTTGGAAGGATGCTACTTTTTGCATTAGATATATGCAATGTTTATTTTACATTCATATGACAATTTAATCTACTTTAAGCTGGAAAAGGTTCATCCTGAATAAGTCTCCAGTGTTTCCATTTAAACCAAAGTGTCATCATACCATCTTCTTGACAAAATGCCATTACTTTTTTTTTATTAAACATAAGACCGTTTCCTAATGCATTTAATTTTTTTTTTGTTAGTAAGTGAAACCAGGTTACATAAGCTAATATTACCTAGTTTTGATCACAGAAAAGATACCATGCAATACTGAGATGAGATAGGAGCCCAAGTATTAGTGTAACTCAGTCATTCCTTTTGACATCCTATCCACAGGAATACTTTGTTGGATTATGCTTTAGAATTTCGATGAGCAGCTGCTATTTTAAGGAGCTTTCTTGTCATAAAACATCGTGGGGGATTACAGAATCCTGTAGCTGATTCAGCTTATTAATTCAAATAAGATCTATTTCATTACAGTTTTATGATGTGCATCGTTAAGGCTTTTATCCTTGCTGCTTGTATCCTAATCATATGCTTGAAGACCAGCATTGCATAAGGAAATGTAATATGGTATCTTATTTCTGAGCCATCTGTCACACTGGTGCCTGGAAGACTTGGTTATCAGCCGTCCTCCAGGAGCCCATGGGAAGTGATGGAGTGAACTGCTTCCATATCCTACTGGGCAAGCGGCAGCGTTACCAAAACCATCAGCACTGGCACTCATTCAGTCATCGAGGTGCAGACAAAAAAGACCAAACGGTCACGTACACTGCAGGCTTGGAGGTCAGACACTGCACACTGGCCAGGCAGGGAGGGGAGCAGATGTTGCTGTTATGGTGTAGTAGTACAGCTATTACAGACCTCCTCTCAGTTTTGAGGATAAGTCTTTTATCAGCTCTCTAAACCAGCCTCTCTCACAAGCAATTGTAGTTGGAAAAGCTTAATCATTAGATAGGTTGTCTGTGAGAGCTTGTTTGAGGATGTGCAAGCGTCACAGAAACACACTTCTCTGACAGATTCATTCTGAGCAATCTCTTCCCTTTTCCCCCTTGATAAGTGTACACTTGATAATCCTAAGCAGTAACAGCTGTTTTCATGAACATAACATCTGCATGTCGGTACAGCCGTAGCCCTCGGTTAAGCTGCCTCTACTCTGGTAGGAGATAACATAGACTCATTCCCTTCCTGCCACTAGCTCCTACAAGTATATAATTAACTTTTTGCCTTTATCAGTGATACATTTAATACTCTCCTGTCTTGTCCTGGTACTCAGGTCATTGATTAAAATACAAAACAAAACTTCACCTATCCACTGCTGCAGGGGAGACATGAATGAAGTTAATGTTATGTGTCATGATGAGGAGCCCTCATGGGGCTGTAGGAGAGATTCTTACTGCTTACACCCTTGTACGGGCATATAAACTGAGCCATAACCTATCCTTAGAGTGAAGAGTGTCCTGGGAAATTAGATCAATATGGACACTGGAAGGGTTTAGGTATATATTCTGTGTTCTCTCTCAAATGGATCAGCGGACTTATTTATCTGGGCCTGTATTTCCAGGGCAGTGTTATTGATTTTATTAATTTTGCTGTTTCTCTCTGGCTTAGAGATTAAGAGGTGTGAAGTCTAATAACATGTGCTTTTCTGTTGTATATGGCAGTTAACTCCGTTTTGAAACGCTCAACATAGTGCCCTCTTCACTCATTCACACTCAAGTGAATGACACATAAGGAGAGGTCTTTCAGGATTAGAGGTCTTTGAACTCATTAATAATAGCCATCATTCATGTTTATGACACAATGAATTCAGGTTAGCACAACTATGATGTTAACACCATACATTAATACAATTCTATAAAGTCCTATCCTTTGGAAAAGGGATGATATTTAAAGTAGATCAAAAGACTTAATTATGTGTTTCAGAGTATAGCATGCACAGGACTGAAGGCAGCCCTGGTATATGTCGGAGCACTGTGCAGTGGATAACTGCTATTGCATTACGTAATGCAGGAGAAAATAAGGGAGGGGTGGCAGTCCCTTGAGCATCCTTCTCTTGGTAAATCTACAGCTGTCCTCTGCCTTGCTGAAGGATTAAAGAAAGTAATTCTTGTATTCTTCAGCTATATCTTAAATTATTTTCAATATAAAACCATTGCAACACAGTGTGGACGCCGCATTTGTTATCAGGTTTTTCTCAGTCTGGTAGGAATCCAAAGATATTTGCAGTCTTCAGGAGTGGAAAAAAAGAAAACCCTACCAACTTTTCTATTGTTTTTTAATCTTGCTGAATACCTTTCCCTAGTTCCTTAAAAGGAGTGAAAATGTTGTAGAGGCCAACCTGAGACAATTTATTTAATTTTTAGGAAGTATGTACACCATTCTTTAATTATTAGAAAGTGTGTGCACCATTCTTTTCCGCATAAGAACTTTTCCAGGTGTTTGAGGGGGGGGATCAAACAAGTGAGGCCTCTAATCTGTAGTCACTTTTGTAAATCTCAGCCACTGTACATCACGTAGATCGGAGCAATGAACTGGAATATAAGTGTAGCTCTAAATGATTAAGAAATATTTTTTACATTGCAGATGAGGGAAGTAAATAGACACTGAGGTCTCCATCTGCACACACTGTATCTTCTTCAACTCCATTTCTTTAATTTTTGCATATTCCTGGAAAGTGTCTTACTTTACCAAATATGCCGTAGGAAGCACATACATATCCAAAGGCAAATTAAAATCTATAGCCTAACAGTGTGATACATCCCAACTGACATTTGTTCCTGCAAAACCTTTATGTCTTTAGCCCCGGGGCATACTTTTTCAATGTAGCTTTAATTTGCTACAATTGACAGTTTGTGAATTATTTTCTGAAATGGTTCTATATACACAGACAAAACATGCCTTCTGTTGCTTGTTACAGAATGAATACCTATACGAAGGTGTTGATGCAAGAGTTATAGAATATGAGGACAACAGGCCCCTCTTAGATATGTTTCTGCAGAAACCAATGGGTTTATTGTCCCTGCTGGATGAGGAAAGTCGATTTCCACAAGCAACAGATCAGACACTTGTAGGTAAGTATATGATTTATTTCACAGTTTTGCAGGGTGCCTCCCTGTTACATTTCTGTTTGGCATGTCCGTTTTAGGCTATATGCTACTTATTATTTAGTGAACCCACATTCCAATGTAATGGTATGTTTGAGGGAGGCATGCATGCAGGGATGGATGTGTCTTTGAAGTTGATAGAGAAATATCAAGAGTACAAATGAACCTAAACTGCTGATCCAGCTTTTGAATTCTTCTGCCTTCAGGAATTTTTAGCTGCAAGGCTTGAAAGATAAAGATCAAACTGAGTTAAAACTCTAGGTTCCTATGTCAATTACACTGTTTTCAAAGTTGACTCATGTTCAGCTCTAAGATTTTTGATGAGCCGTATCTGAAAAAGAATTTTAGTACTTTTTAAGGGTAATGGCTGCAAACCTGCCTCAGTGCCTTTCAGCAAATTATGCTACCTGTTTTTTTCTATTCTGAAATTAAAACACCTAAATAGGTTGTAATTCAGATCCTGACTATCTCAGTGCTGCTGAGTAGTTGCAGTTACAGTTGATTTAGTTATTTCAGTGGGCTTGCTGTGCAGATAACCACTTGTTTTACTCATTTTGGAATGTGCAAAGTGTCCAATGAGCATTTTAACCAAAACCCAGTCACAAAACTTAATAACATCCAGTAACAAAGCCCATGCTAAAGCATTATATGAGCTTGTTGTCTTTCTGTCCTCATACTTTTTAGTCTACAGTACAGAGGCCCTCCATCAATTGGTAAATGTTTCCTCACAATTCCACAAAGAATCCTTAGGAAGAATTACTACATTGTTTCATATATTAAGATCAAAAACTTAGAAAGGCAGGTGATTTTCTGAGGTCACAGAAAAAAAGTGGTATGAAGTAACTGATCCAAGAGCTCCCATATTCTCTATCCAGTGCCTTTTGTTACAAGACCATTATGATATCTTTGTCCTTAAAAACATCAGAGCCTGTTTTGTGCCTCTGCATTGTCTCAGAAGTCAAGCAATATCCTTAGAGGGATACAGCTTTGGAAGACAATTATTGTACAGTAACTCCGGTAAGATAAGTTATGTGTTTCCTTTCAGAAAAATTTGAAGATAATTTGAAGTCAAAATATTTTTGGAGACCCAAAAGAGTAGATCTAACCTTTGGGATTTATCATTATGCAGGAAAGGTAAGAGACCTAATGATACTAGTTGGGGATTATGGAATGGTAGGGCTGGAAGGAAATAAAACAGGACAGCTGGATTGGTTGTCAACCTTCTTCTATTCAGGCCTGACGTGGAAATGTTGGCAGTGCCTTACACATCAAACGTAAATTGAAAAGTTATTTTCCTTCATAAAAAACAGCGATAGCAGGAGTGTATTTTTCTTAAATGTCACCAGGTAAATGAACTGACTGTATTATAGAAGAACCAAAACATAATCATTATGTAATGCAACTCAGTGCTCTTGCCCTTAGCTCCTCCAAGTCCTGTGCTGTGCTTGTTCCCTCTGCTTCGAATCAGGATCCAGCTCCATTCTTTCTACTAGCTCCTACACCTCATCAGCCTTACTTAGTTGTGTACTTTATCATCAACAAGACAGGTAGTGCAGGCCCTGCTTTCTGCTTCATTTGATGAACAGCGTCTTGCCCTCCTTCATGACATGGTGCACATGCCTTTCAAACTCAGGAGTTGCTGATGCACTGCAGCAAGATGACAGTGGTCACCTGAACCTTGCCTTCTGAAAGCAGGAGCTCCCACCTCCTTCTGAGCTTTTTGAAACAGTATGGAGTGGACATTGCGCTCTCACATAGGAAACTGTGTTGAGTCTGTGCAGTGCTGAAGCAACTGGCCTGGAAAGAGGCAACATACTGCCCATGAGCTGATGGAAGATAGCTTGCTCCTTGCAGAAGACAGCCAGGTACAAAAGACCTGCAGTAACTCCTCAGAACCTCAGCTCCACCTGAATTACACTTCATCAGCACAGCATATCTCACTGCTGAGGAGCAGAGTGCCAGCTCCCCCTGTACTATTCCTGATACCATCCACTGAAGATGGGGATTCCACTAGTGCCCCATCAGCCCTTTCCAGTGTTCAACAAGCTTTTTCATTGGGAAGTTTCTCCTACTGTCTAACTTACATCTCCATTGCTGTGATGTAAGTTCATTACTCTTAGTCCTCTTTACTGTGGAACTGGAGAACAATTTATTCCCCCTTCCTTTCCAAGCCTTTTTTGTAATTTAAGACTGTTACTGGCTTGTTTTGTGGGGTTTTTTTCTAAATTAAATATGCAAGTATCTTCTACCCTTCTTCACAGGACAGATTTTCTTGTGGGTCCTTTACAGCATGCATCCATACCTGGAGTTACATTTTGAGTTAGGTACACCATTCCTGGAATTTTTAGAGAGATTACAATTGCCAGTATGCAGTTTGTGATTTTGCAAGCTTCCCCTACAATTAATATAGAGATTTCTAGGAAGAGTGGTAAGTCCTGGATCCAGTACATCATGATATGAATGGAACAGAAAGATTTTATAGTCATATGGGTAATTCTGTGTGATATGGTTGAAATCAAGTGCATTTTTAATTGTGCATTTACACATGTACTGGTGTAAAGGAGGACTATGATACACTTGTCCTAGTGATAAATCTACACTGGCTAATAATTAACTAATATTAACATATCTGCATTAGGGAAAATAAATGTCTCAAGCTACTTTGGAATTATGGATTTGCTTCCTGTGATCTGCATCATAATTGTTCTCAGTATTGAAAAGTTAGAACTTTCAGTGATCAAAAGAAAGACTGTAAGCAAGAGTGAGCCTGATGGCTGGAAAACTATTTGTGTATCTTGATATATTAAAACCCACATGGCAGAGTGCTTAAATTTATAATTACTTTTCAAAAGCCCAGAAGCTGCATAAATGCTCATTTTAAACAGGTTCTATATAATGCAAGTGGATTCCTAGCCAAAAATAGAGATACTCTGCCAGCTGATATTGTGCTGCTACTGCGATCATCTGAAAATAATCTGACGCGGCAGTTGGTAACCCATCCTCTTACAAAAACAGGTATTGCTATTGTGGTAATCTTCTTCTTCTCTAGCCTTCGTGATGACCACTGCTAGGTTTCATGTGACCATTTGTTGATGACATTATACACTTTGTGGCTTAACTTTCCAACCCTAGAAACTATACAGAATGAAGCCCCAGCCATCTCAAGCTGCAGGGGAGGGATTGGTCTGGTCAAGTGCCAAGGAAGTGGTAGAGGCTTCTTTCAGGGTCCTCTCTTCAGGGTAGGGGAGCAAGACAGGGAGTGGAGTGCATCTCTTGAGTTGAGGACTGAACAGAAAGGATCAGGTAAGTCACTGGCCTTTTTTGGACAGGGCATATATAAATTGCCTGTTTTGTCTCAGTGCAGTTTTTCTCTAAAGTAGTAGAGAACCAAGGTTGGGGCTCCTAACATCTGCTGCAAAGAGTGGGAAGACACTCCTCAATTTCCTCAGTCTTTTAGTCCTTTAAAATAGGTAACTGATGGGGTTCTAGCAGTGAGCCCGTCCTCAGGGAGTTCATAAGTTGGGGTGGAGGAATGTAACTGGCTCTACAGAAATTACTCCTGAGTTGTACCTTAGTTGAACTAGGTCCTTGCACAGTGTCCCACTGTTTTGCTGTACAATATCCTACTGTCCTACCATTTTAGGATGATGGGTAAGCCTCCTCCAAACAACCAGTTTGCTATTGTGTTGTATTACACCCTGTGTGATGGCATTGATGCCATACAGTAGGTACTTCACAACAAAGCTAAATTGGAAGAGCCTAATGGAAATTTCTCTAAAATGTGTTATCGTAGCCTACAGTAACTGAGGTTTTGGCAAGGCTCCTATTGTCACAAATGGTGGAATACAAAATTTGATCCTGAAGGTCTATTTTAAGTCAGTGTTCCTGGGAGAACACTGAGCTCAATGTCTTTGCCTGAACTTTTTGATTTTTTGATATCTGCTAAGATACTAAACCATAATTTCTGTAGAGCCAAAGTCAGAGCCCAAATGGTCCAAAGAGCTGATCCCAAGTCTTATGTAATGTTTTGCAAGATAACTCTGAAGGATGTTTTTTTGTCTTGTTAAATATTATGAAACACTGAGTGTAGCCTTTCAAAACTGACCCAAACCATCCAGCTATGGCCAACCAAAAGTTAGGTTTTTGATCTAAGTTATTCATCTAGAATCAGTAGAAATATAGAGGTTTAGCCAGAGTCCAACCCATCTTGCTTATATCAGGTGTTTCTCTTAGGATGGGATAAATCTCCTCTGAAGGTGCCTTTCTCCACTGAATACAGCAGGGATCATGTAGACACATCACTTTCAGATAGCTAAAAGTTAGGTGTGAGTAATCTTCTCTCTTTCCTTCCCACCCTGTGATATGCAGCTAAGCCCAAGGGAGGTTTTAGTACTTGATATCATCATGTAATACATGATGCATTAGCTTGACATGCTGTATATTTGCAGCTGTTTATCCAACTCTTATCCATCTCTTACTGATAGTAGCTGAGCACAGAGAGATTACAGGCTCTCCCAGTGGAGAGTGAGATTCCAGAGGTCTTATCTTATTAGCAGAAGCAACGGCAGCATGCAGCAATGCATGCTGCATTGGGGTTTATCAACATAGAGTGACATGATGGAAAGCTCAGCAGACTTTTCATTATTTCTTTAGAAGACCAGTGTCTGTGTAAACCACTCCAATGCAGCTAGTCCTTCAACTCATCATAATAAAGGTATTACTTGATTAAGAATACCAAGGTTAGAGTCTTAAGACTATGTCGATGCTAGTAAACCAAACAGGGCCAGTGAACAGTAGCTGAAACACTCCCACAGGATTGTCCATTCTGATTAATTGTTAGCATGCCTCCCTGGAACAGTTTTGCACCATCACAGCTAGCAGTCTCAGAGAAATACCCAGGCATACTTCAAGAGAAATCACAGGCCAGCGACAGTTTCCAACAAGCTCTGTGGAAAGATACCACCTTATTTTTGCCAGGAGGTTAAAAGAGTAGTGCAGGATAGAGTTTAGCTGTATAGACTTGAGACACTTGCCATGTCGCTTGCCCTCAGAGCCAGAGAAGGGTGCTAGCACTTTTTTTTTTTTAACTTATATATATGTAGCCTTAGAACTAGTATAGTACAATAACATCCTTAGGGTAAAACCACATGGATGCTCTAAGATGTAGCTATCTTTCTTACCTTCTGCAGCAGTCTGTTTGTTTATTTTTTTGCTCTAGTAGGTGACGTAAGTGCTGAAGGAGGAGAATTCAGCCCATGTTCCATCTTCATGCAAGTTCTTCAGAGCTTGTTCCATCTCAAGGGTGAAAGGGGAAATGAGGACATACTCCAAAAAAGTCAACGCCCTTTATAATCATATGGTTACACTGGGGGCATGAATAAGGTGGTTCAGCATAGTTTTTAGTTTAGATGAAATGTAAGCATTTTGGTAGGTTGCTTTCTTTCATCTTCCCATAGGTAACCTGGCACACACTAAAAGCAAAACTACAATCAGTTACCAAATGTGGACCCCCCGGAAATCAATCAGTCATACAAAGGTAAGAAAACTGATTTTCTGATTCTGCATTGAACTTTAATTTAAACTAGAAAGGCAATACTGTTATTGGTACTAAAAGTAAGCAAGTAACCCCTTCCTTGGTTTTTCTCCCTCTCCTATTTTCTTTTCTGTTTAGCTGGATATCTTTGTGTTGTGCAATTCATATTCCTTCCGTGAGGTAAAAACCTAACATTTCCCTTCTTTGTGGCTGTAGTTTTATAACAACTTCAGGGTAAAAAAAAAATTCCTAGCTGTATTGTAGCAAAAAGAGAAATTAAAATATTGGTATGGAGTATAGTCGAGTTCCTTAGAGAACTACCAAAATAACAGTGATGATGAAATAACAGACAGGCCTTCAGACATTGTCAGGTTATTTGTGGCAGTTATTTAGATGCTCCTTTATCAAACTGTGTTCTCTGTGTGTGAACGTTTGTGTATTGTGTAGCAAAGTAATGTAACGTACTGGTGTAATTGATTTGTGCTAGTGATCATGCTGTAACTTTTTCCTGTTTAGAATACTTTTTTTAATTAATGATGTTCTCTGAGGGATGCTTTGTTGTAGCATTGGAAAGGACACTACAGGCTCAACAAAGAAAAAAAAGTGTCATTTTCTTTCTTCATCCTTATAGAATGAAGCAGGAGATACCGGACATCATCCAAGAGAGACAACCAGCATGAAAACACAGACAGTCGCTTCTTATTTTAGAGTAAGATATCAGATCTTCTGATTAATTTTTCTAGAGTAGAATGAAAGTTTATTCTTTCACCTTTTGAAATACACCTGTTGACTTAGAGTCAACAGTTATCCATTTAGAGTTTGTGACCACATATATGGTGCAGTGGTCTGTGCAGTACAAATATCTAGAGGAGATAGTGATGTTTCATCTTTAATTGTACTTGATTATACAGCCACATTTCTGTCATGATGATCAATATTAATCTTTCACTTGCTTGTTTTTCCACCAAGGGAGATAAAGGGAGGTTGGACATTAGTAGTATAGTATTTCTTGAAGAGTTTAAGAAGCAAGAGGGCAAAGTTAATTTGAAGCAGGAGCTCCAGAGAACGATCTTGATGGTCACTGCACAGAAGCTGTCCCAAGTCCATCCCTGTGACTCCTCAGCAGTGCTCTTGACCTTCCCAAGCACTGGCTGTGCTGCTGGTCCTGCGACAGAAAATAGCTGTGAAGAGCATTCTTTCCTCCGAAGTGGTGCACAGAGTTGGTTCACTTGGGCTCAGCTCTGAATATCCAACCGTTATTTAGTTATCTCTCCCAGCAAAAACATAAAGATGGCTGAGGTCATGTTCATGACCCGTGAGAGTTCATTTACATCTATGACAGAGAACAGTAAGGAACAAGATCTCTGCTCAGTAAATAAAGTTGCACGGCTTTATGGACTGCAAATGATAATTTCAGCCCAGGTATCATGGTGGTCCAAAGCTGTATGGGTGTTTTAAAGTTCTAGGTGGAAAAGATTATTAAACGTCATTCAAACTTAATGTCTGTGATTCACTGCATTACCAGCACATCTAGCATCAGAGGCTGCAAATAAGTTAATTATATTTACACTTTTCTGTTATTATTTTCTGTAGTGGAAACCTCTGCTCAGATCCTGCTAGCTAATGCTCTTCAATGAAGATTCAGCTTCAGCCCCACTGGTTTACTTATATGCAGAAATCTATGGGTGATTGAGAAAAGCATCTGCCACATCAGACTGAGTGGGGAAAAAAATTATCCATTAGCGTGTCCTACTTGTTTGTGTTCAATGGGCACACTAGTGATGAAGCTAATTAAGCACTTTGCTGCCTGGTACAGCGTCTTCCAGAATGGAATTGCACATTTTAGTAGGAAACATATGGCTTTTGACGTCCTACGCTAGTTTCATGTATCCAGCCTACTGCTGAACTGCATTACCTCCTGGCTGCCTCTTTCTGTTGAGTCAGGTTGAATCTTGAGGAATGAGCCTCTTCATTTGTGTTTTAATAAGATCCTCCCATGAAGCAATTTTGCAAAACACCAGTCAAGGTTTTTGACAGCCAGATTCACCTCAGTTGGCATGGGGAGCTACAAACTGCATCCGCTCTGCTAGCCTGGTACCCTGGTGAGGTGGGAAGAGTGCAACTTTGGAATTGTGATTTTGTGTACTTCTGGTTTTGCCCTCCTCAAAAGTTTCTTCTTGGCAGGGCAGCTATAGTATCACCACCAGCTTATAGAATGAAGAAGACATGCTAGATCAGAGCAATTTAAGCAGTCCATCTTTTGGAATGGGCTTAGTTTCCTCCAGTCTAATGAAGGGATGGCAGTGTTTACTGGCTTGCTGCTCTTCCACTTCCCATCTGTAGACAGATGGTTTACTCTCTGGGTAAATAAGGATCTTCAAATACGGAACAGGAAAAAGAAAAAGTGGGCTGTGATTACGTAACAAGGCTCCAAGAGAAGCAAATAAGTGTAAGGAGAGTTTCTATCATATGTTAGACATTATGGCAGTGTGTGAGAATGTTCTGGGTGGAATCTGGTACATCCATTTGGAATCAGTGTTTCTCTCAAGTAATATATGCTAGTAAATTAGAGATCTTATCAAATCTAGAATTGTTGTTGGGTCATTTACTTCTTCTACCATTAAAGTATTAGCTTACTGAAATCTAAATGGATTTGGACATGATTCTGGTCACATGAAATAAAATTTCAGCTATACATGGACCTACATACAAGTTTTATGAACATGCTGGTGGCAGGTATCATTTTACTTTCTTGCAGTATTCTCTGATGGATTTGTTATCCAAAATGGTCGTCGGCCAGCCTCATTTTGTCAGGTGCATCAAGCCAAACAACGACCGGCAGGCAAACAAGTTTGATAAAGAAAAAGTGTTGGTTCAGCTGCGTTACACTGGAATTCTGGAGACAGCAAGAATTCGAAGACAGGGTTATTCACACCGCATACTGTTCGCTAACTTCATAAAACGGTAACATTGATGTGAAGAAGCCTTTTTCTCTCCTATCATTGCTGCCCAGTGTTTGCTAAGTATCAGCAGTGTCTTTGGCATGGTCTTTAAACAAAAAATACAAAAACATTTCCTGTGACAAAGAAGATTACAGACTGGATGACAGAGAGTAGTTCAGGCACAAGATTAGTGACCTGTTTTGGATTGGTAAGGGAAGATGATGCATCTCGAGATGATTGTTTCAGGCTCTCTGCGCATTTGGGTAAAAATTGCCATGTTTATAATCTGCAGGTTTTCTTCAAAGACTTGAGATTTAGAAATGTAATGCTTCGAATTAAAGCCGAGAATTTGGAGCAATAGCATCTAAGGAGCACCACAGATTCTCTAGCTCCTGATGTTCAGCACTGTGCAGCATCTGCTTGTGCAGGGTGGATGATAATTTGGTATTGCTAATCTAGGCCTGCGAAGTTCATTAAGTGCATAGTTTTCTTTAAATATTAGTCACTTGTTAAGAAGAAGAGTAATGAACTCACTATGATTTTATAATTCCTTTAACTATCTTTTCTTCCTCCACCCCCAAAAAATAATCCTGAGCACTTGATCTATACTTCTCTCTTACAAGTAAAGACCCTGAGTATTTGCCTCAGTCAGAACTGAGATGTGTGGAATGGATATCAAAACTGGGAAGAAGCAAGTAACACCCATTCAGACAGAAGCACTTAAAAGTAATAGTGCACTAGAAACAAAGAGCTAGCAGCGGAGTGCTGCAGGTGCACAAGCAGAGAGAGGAAGGACAAAATGATGTTTTTACAGTACTGTTTCTGGAAAGAGTAATCCTGGGACTGCTACTGTTTTGGAAGAGTGCAGCATGGGAAAAGGTAGTTATCACTACACCAAGACATACTCTGGCTTTTGGTCACTGCTTTTTATCAAAAACTTTACTGTTCAGGTAAAAGACAGAAAAGTAGTGAACATAGTGGGGCAGCTCTCCAGAGAGCGTGCCCCCGATTGCAGTGAGGCTGTGCCAATTTCCAACACTGAGGATATGGCCCTCAATCAAAAAGGGATTTTTATTAAATGTCTATCTCCATGTCTTTTTTTTTCCAATAGTTGAGAGTTAAAGGTAGAACAAGGATAATGGCAAAATTATTTTATTAGACTAAAAATAAACCAATTCATTGTGTAGTAAAAAGAAAAAAAAGAAAAGGAGTTATAGGAATTGGTGATAATGCAGGAATCAACATTGTGTCTTTATTATTCCATGAGGAAATTGTTACAGTTATTTAAAGCTGGTACAACCTAAGTTTTGTGTATAAAGGCTGAATAACAAGAAAAAGGCAGAATGTACTGTCAGGAAGCACACATAATACATGTCATTTTCCTGAATTAAAAAAAAACAAGATAGGTATGGTTCATTTTGTTATCAAGCATTTTGGAAAGTCCTGGAACACACAAGAACTTTTCTACCAAGAAGCTGAGCTGGTACATTATGGGTAATTTTTATGCATGAGGATCCTGACCTCTTTTCTAGTCAGAATTAATTCTGAGTAATGAGTTTGCCAGATTAAATACTTACATATGGTATGTCATAATGTCAGCACGTATATGTCCCAAAAGGATGAGCAAAGCTGAATCTAAGGAGGTAACAAGCTGCATCTCACATCATGTTATATCACGTGATATAAGAGATGAAATTTTCATGATGTTTCTAGATTTGAAATAAGCTAATTTAGGCAGAAAAGCTTTAAAAATATTTTGCCACTGAAATCACTTTTACAGAATGCAGAGAGCCAGAGCAGCAAAGAACTGGTGCAAAACTCTACTTCGTTGCACAATTCTAAAAAGCCCTCTGGTGTTGATATAGAATTAAACAACCCCCCAGGGTGTGCAATGTGTCATTCATCCACATTTGATTGAGTTTCTCAGTACTGCATATAAATCACAGCAATTTCTTTCCTGTGCTGTTTTGGTTTTCTCAGTGCTATGTTTTGTTTCATGCAACTGTTTTTATTATTTAAATGAATGGTTTCAATGTATTTGCATCTACTGCTCACTATTAATGGAATAAAGAGTCATATACTTGTCTTTAGGTATTACCTCATCTGTTACAAAACAAATGATGATCCTCCAGTCAGCCCGGAAACCTGTGCTGCCATCTTGGAAAAAGCCCACCTTGACAACTGGGTTCTTGGAAAAACTAAAGTAATTTTCTAATATACCTTATCTGCATTATTGCAGTATGTCATTGTTAAGTTATTAAGCAATTTGTTTTCTCACTGATTCGTTTGGGGTAGCTCTTGGTCTCTATTGGTTTAAGTACCTTTTGCTGGGTACTGTTCCCTGCTATCTGGCTGAAATCCTGACCCTGTAAAGTGTAAAAATTCTCAGCTTTACTGAGGCCACAGTGCAAACCAGTATGTGACAACAACACTTCTTGCATTTTCTTTCCAAAAATGTGGTAGTAAGGATCCCAGTGAGCTTAGTCCAAGCTTTCTTAAGGAAAAGAAGTTATACTTCTTCCCTGGAGCAATCGGACTCACAAAGGGAGAGGAAAAGGTTTTGGCTTTCCAGCCTGAGGCCTTTGTGGCAGACTTTGCTGAGCACTGGGGAGAGAGATAGCAGGATGATCCCATATATGAAGTGGGGGGAAGACTTTATCATAAGAGAAGCACAGGTCTGTTCCCATACTCTTGCTTTTGGTTCTAGCTCTCTAGTCTTCCCAGTGTGCCACACGCACCCACCCCCAGTTGACAGATCTCAGTCAGACAAGTAACTGCACCAAGTCTCCATTTTCTAATGTAACAGAAGTGCTCAGGAAGGATATGGATAGAGAGAGATATGGATCCTAAGCTATTTGAAATCACCTCAGTGTAGAAGAAACAACTGTTCTGAGACATCTTCCTGGATAGGTGGGACAGAAGCCATGAAGTTACGTCCCCCTCGACCTTTATTTCCCCTCTGCTTAGTGAGGCTAATGGACAACATTCAGCCAAAGGAAGCATATCTTGAGATGTGAGATCCATAGCTTACACTCACTTTCGTTAGGGTTAACCTGTATCTCTACCAATGAGTGATCAAAGATTGGGGGAATTCTGCAAAATAAGCATAATTATTGTCTTAATTGCACAAGCTCTTTCTACACATTTTATTTTATCCTAACATACACCAGGAATGTCTTTGTATCCCTTGTGCTGGACCCATTCTTCAGGGGTTATATGAGCTTCATGCTTGATAAAAGCAATTTAATAAATAAACAATGCATTAGATTTAAAATTGGAAAGCAGAGAGGTTGAAGGTTCCAGATTTGGATCACATTTATGTAACATTGTCCTGGTTTGTGAGGTTAGCAAAACTGTCAGCCTCATAGTTTTGAAAACAATTTATAGTTACCGACTGAAGTTTTGCACTGGGACTTTAAAACATCTTCCCATGAAAGCAGGAATAAGCAGGGACTGGCAAAAGATGTTGACGGGGAGAATAAGGTAAACTAACACCCCAAACAATCAAAATGGTATCTTTAACAAGAATGATCCTTTAGGTACTACGGCTAAAGAGTCTGTTCATCATCTGAAACGAGCTTGGAATTCTTGTTGATGCTAAATGGATTGAGTGAGTACAGGGCCTGGGAGGGTAACTAAAATTTTTCCTTGTCTGCCTACTCTTTTTTAAGGTGTTCCTCAAATACTATCACGTGGAGCAGCTAAATTTAATGCGGAAGGAGACAGTTGACATGATTATTTTGATTCAAGCTTGTGTCAGAGGGTGGCTGGGTTCAAGGAGATACAAAAAGATAAAGGAACAAAGGGAACAAAGTGCGATTAAAATACAGTCAGGTAATAGCTTTTTTAAAACATTTAACATTTTGCTTAAAGCTAGTGCATGTGTACACTTGATAGATGGATGTGCATGGTGGATGTGGATTTTGCTGTTTTCCTGCTGTTAGATTTGACAAAATATCTTATACTTGTTGATATCTGTTCTTATGAAAAAAAATTTCTTTCAACCAGGTTATGACAATCTCTTTACTGAAGTTATGTGTATCAATGTTACATTCAAAAGGCAATTTTAACAATGGAAGGAAATGATTGCACAGATGATACTGTTATTAATAATATTCTGGTGTGCTCTGACAAGTTGTATAACATAATAATGAAAATAAAATCTATTAACCGTCCTAGATGATATGACCAATTACACTGTCGATGGAGACATCAACTGAAATTTTCAATACATTTCAAACATCATCTTATTTTGCATTCTGATTCTCTTACGGTTTGTATTAATTTCATTCATAATAACTTTACTCCCCAGAAAATGTAGTTTTTATGTAGATTCAGTGCTTGTGCTTGTTTGCCCTTTTTTTTGAAAGATAAAGCCTGCAAAATATTTATGAATATTTTAATGGAGCTCTGTAATTCCTTCCAGACTTTTCTTATTCTTACAGCCTTTTGTGTACCTAATGGATTATTTAATTTTTGACATCTCTTTTCAGCTTACAGGGGTTTTGTTGCTCGTAAAGAATACACAAACGCAAAACGTAATAAAAAAGTGGAAGAATATATTACTAGACTTCAAGCACGTAAGAATTGTTTGCTTTCGTAGCTTTTAATGTGCTATCCATAAACAATATGTTAATCCAGGTTCTTTGCTATTACCTAGCTACACTGATTGACTATGCTCATTTACACATTCTGAGGTGTAATTTATCTATTATATGTCTATATACAGTGATTGAAATGAGTCAATGTATTCTGTTACCTGTACCTCAGAGCAGCTTAGAGGCACTTTCCACAGCTGTGAAGTGGGCTGGTTAAATGCCATAGCAAGCCTTTTCACTCCTGGTCCAATATGTCTAAGTATTACAGCTGGTATTGTTGAAGCCCCATATGACACTGTCTGCATATAATGCGTGTGTGTGTGCTGTTCTGTTAGGAATATATTCCGTTACGTGTCAGTAACAGTTATGTTTGAGA
Organism: Phaethon lepturus; assembly: GCF_000687285.1. Classification (NCBI taxonomy): domain Eukaryota; kingdom Metazoa; phylum Chordata; class Aves; order Phaethontiformes; family Phaethontidae; genus Phaethon; species Phaethon lepturus. Next base: position 67,498 of record NW_010562641.1, read on the forward strand.
AGACTACAAACCTGTAATTTCACTCACATCTCCAATTCTGTTTTGCCATCGCTCAGTCCAACCTAGCAAAATATTCCTCCTCTTCTGCAGCAATGATCACCTTGGCCCCAGATGTATGCTATGTGACATCCTTTTTTCCTCCCTATATTTCTGTCTCCCCACCCCTGCAGAGTTGCCCCTGAGCCAGATGTAGTCTAGGCAGCTCTGAATTCAATCGGCAGCAGTTACAACTAAAGAGGCACAGGTCTGCAAACAGCTGCCACAAATCTGCCCTTTCAGTAATTACAAAGGTGGCAACCCCAAATATAAGCTAGTGCTGCCAGTACCCAGGCTATCTAGATTTAAACGACCGTCATGAGTATATACCAATGCCAGTGCTGGTTTTAATCATTGTCAGATGCATGTGTTAATTGCGCGGAGCCAATGTTAGTGTGTACTGAAGAGCACTTCACTGCAGTTGGTAGAACTTCATCAGTGTAGAAAACAATCTAAAACCAGAATAAAATCCAGTAATTTTTGGATAAATGCCAAAAATAATTACATATCTGAAAGTTGTCAATTATATTAGGATATCTAGCAAATGCAAAAGTATGAATTTACCACTTTGCTCTGTTTGTTGATCTCCCCAGTGTTTCTTCTTGTTCACCTTCTCTGTCCTGTGTGCAGTTTCATTTCAACTTTTTTCAGTGCACGAGAAGCCAGAACAAAATGGAAGTCCATTTTTACTTAGCTAGTTTTTTTCCCACACTTACTTCTAAAGCAATATAAAACTCCTCTTCCAGTTTGAAAACAAAGCTTAGCTGGCTACTATCTCATAACAAAGTTCTCAGGAAACTTCAAAAGTGAACCAGAATAAATCTAAAAAGACCAGACTTAGCTTATATTGGCATGTCCATTGACAATGTAACTTGATTTATTTCAAAATAACTCCTGTTGAGTTACTTATTTATGAAAATGGAATGAGAATTGTCTCAGAAGTCCAAGAAACTCTAGAAATATTCCAAGTGCCTTACAAGTTGCACTTTTCTAAGGCTCTGTCAGATTACAGTGTAAAAAACAGATGTGCCACTTCCAATAAGTATTTGGGTTCCTTTACCCTATATCCAATTATCAAGATTTATGTCCCTTTTATACGGTGCTTCTTACACTGAACCACTGCATCTAGTGGAGCTAAAGTTGGTCTAAATTATTAATAGGGAATGCTAAAGCAAATTAAACCTAGAACCAAATTATATGAATGTGTTAGAATAGACTGCTTAGGCTCCCTTCCCATCTGTAAGTGAACTTGACCTTTCCCTGTGTTGCAAAACACTCAGCAGAGTTGGAGTAAGAGCTCCCATATATACCATCTCCTCAGCGTATTTATATCACCTCTGTCCCCATAGTCTTGGTACTGCATTTGGAATTAAGAGTTCAACAGAAATATTTTGACAAAACACTACATTCTTTCTATTTTGCCAGGGATTAGTGGATTTGTTCTGAATCCCTGGAATTGCAGACTTGTCCAAATTAGAGCACTGTGGAGACTGTGCCAGTTCCCATTAGGAAATTATCTGCAAGTTCACAAATTTTTGAAGCAACATTCTGAATGCAATTCAGTCTTCTGATTAAGACACTTCAGTGTAGATGTCTAAAAGTGACCTAGGTGTCTAAATTCCACTTATAGTCAGTAGAGCCTAGAGTTCGATTTGTGTTGTTCAAAACCACCAAATGCTCAGCTTATTTGCCCCCATATTGGTATCTAGTGTCTTTTGGGATGCCCTAGGTTATCTTGCCTGGCCTCCAGCTTTATTTCATGTGGTATACCTAACTTTTTCTCTCCAGAAAGTCCCGTCTGTCTTGTTAATTCTGCCAGCTTCATGTAGATGCCTTGGCTATCCTGGAGCACTTCACATGGCACTAGATACCTACGTGCTGGCAACAGCATCAAGCCCCTAGTGACTAGTCAGCACCTGTATGTCTCAGGGAAGACCCATATTTGAGTCCTTATTCATCCTGGTTCAGACCTTGAACTTGTGCCTCCCACAAAGCACAAGTAGTGAGCACCCTTGCCACAGTGCACCTGGTTACTGTGGAGCTTAGCACATCTTTCATGCTGAGCTTTTTCATTTTGAATAATGAGTCTTCGCAAAAGGAGCATGAGCTAAGTCTTCTGTAACTGTTAAGCTATAAAATTTTCATTTTTTTTCTGATCTATTAATGTTCATCTAATTCCAAGCCTGTGCCAGAAGAAAGTCTGGTAATCTCTATAGCCTGATAATCAGGTGTTTCACAGGGAAATGAAAGACTGAGTCAAATCAATTGCCTGAACCAGGCAAAGCAGGTACATGATGCTGAGAGCACTGTATTCTAGGGGCACGTCTATAGCATTATGCTTCTGCTTCATTCTGCATCTTCCTGTATTTTCTTTAGTCCAATAAAATACGAAGAAAGAGCTTCTTTGTATCCTCATGTAGATTGGGTACAGCCTTCTGAAATCTCAACAAAGTTTTGTGGGACAGAATAATTTCAGATGAAACGTGATCATAATAACCACCCCAATCTGTATTTCCTTATCGTTTTTTGTTTAATGCTGTTAGCATTTGAATCTCTGAAATGTGTGGGACACCCATTGCTTGTTGCCTAAGGTTGTTTTGTATTACAATTTGTATCAGTTGCCAGAGGATACTTACTCAGGAAGAAGAGAAAAGAACTAATTGAGACAAGAAACAAAGCAGCAATAACAATTCAGTCTCACTACAGGGGATATAAGGAGAGGAAGACCTTCAAAAGGAGGAGGTAGTGTTATTTTCTATATATCATCTCCTATGTCACTGAAGTGTGTCCCTTTTCAGTAACTACACTGCTGAAGAACAGCGATGTAAAATAAAAGTGAAGCAGATTAGGATTATTCTAGATATGTATGCCAAGGTAATGTACATTTATGTTGAGGTTTTTAATGTCAGTAGCCAATTTTCTGTATTTTTAAGCCCAGGGAATAAAGGCATATTTAGGGAAAAGATCAACAATATTGTGCTTACCTGTAGCGTTAATGTAATCTGTAGATGAGTCTCTTTTTGGAGCTAGCTCATTATAAAAAATCTCAGACAAGAGTGAGAAATAGGCATCTGCAAGGAACCATTCTTTGCATCTTAAGTCACTGTTTGAGTTAAGCACAGATGATGACAGCAAGAACCCAGATGTCTTGCTAAAAGTTAGGTGAGGTGAATCATATTCTAAATATCTCTGCAATGTGGTCATAGTCTCAATCTCTGAAATGAAGCTAGTAGAACTTTGCTCATGACCATCGTTTTTTCAGTGATAGCATTTAAGTAGTTGGAGGCTAGTCCAGAGAGGTGTAAAACAGCTGTGAAGGAGTCTAGAGTCTTTCAGAGGGAGGGAACAGCATGGCAGATTTCACCTGGAACTGAAGTTTTACTGATAGTAACAAAGACAGTTTAGGGAATAGGTCTTTTAAATTTGACCTGGATCTATACCCAGGATCATTCTTTTTGTATTCCTAGTGTGACTTGAGGCAGTTCTCTTTCATGAATACCTTTAGGATTGTGTGTATTTATACATATTTGAGGTGCTAAAAAGTTTCTGCCTTATGTTTTTGTTAAAAGAGTAGAGAATTAATTTAAATATTATCAGCCCTCATGCAGCCTAGATTGTCCCACTAGCAATTTTCCATGAAGAGTTTAACAGGGATTAACACTTTAAGAAATAATAATCATCAGAAAAACAGAGCTTGGTTTGCTATCTTTAATTACAGCTATAGGCATTAAATCTTTCCCATGTTGCAATGTATCAAATTGCCATTCAGTACACAAACACCATGAAAGGTAGGTGTAAAGTTGTCATTGTCCTTCATCTCCTTCAGCTATAATTTTTGCCCAAAACTCTATTCCATTCAGGGAATCGCTTAGAAAGAAACAAACTGAAAATGCAGCATCCATTAGCGAAAAGGAAAAGGATGAAGAACTTCAAGATAATGAGGGAAGTCCAGGCGGAGTGAAGAGTGCCCTTTCTAAAACAGAAGAAGAAGCAGCTGTCATTGTTCAGAGCCATTACAGAGGCTACAGAGTCCGTAAAAAAAAAAAGGAACAGCACAAAAAAATAGCAGAGGAAGAATTATCTGCTGTGGAATTCCTTGAAGCACAACTGCAGCCAGCAAAAAATGATACACTGGAAGAAGCAGCAAACAAGGAGACTCAAGATGAAGCTGATGCTGTTACTGACAGCGAATGCTCTGGGTACAGTGATACAAGGAATGTACAGAAGCAACAGAAAACATCTACTGAAGGAGAAGGAGCTTCTGTGAAGCAGAACCCTACAGTAGAAAATGTTGGTAAAGGTAAAGAACAGGCCTCTTTGGAAGACTTGTCCAGCAAATCTTCTGTCAAAATCACAGCTGAACCTAGTCCCCAGCAAGAACAAGATAATCAAAACACAGTCAGTGCAGATGGGCAAAATCAAGAATCTGCTGTGGCCCAGCCCGGGACTGACAGGGATATGGAAAGAAACCATCTGAAACATGAAGCAGTGATGCCTGCAAAATGTAAAGGAATTATAAGAAAAGAGTCACTAAGAGGCTCACAGCAGCAAGTTGAGGCAGAAAAACAAGGTTCAGAAGACAAAGAGAAGGCAGTGGTGGTTATTCAGAGCAGTTACCGGGGTTACAAAAGGAGGGGACAGCTCAGAAAAGAAGGGAAGTTACCTTGCAAAAGTCAAGAGAAAGCTCTAAAGGAGCCAACAGAAGCAGTACATGTTCAAAATAATGATCCTCAAACAGCAAAAGACAGGGAAAGCACTGGTACAGAGGCTGAAGACTCTAAGACGCTGAAGGGAGACTCAGAGAAAGAGGCTTGTGATTTGGCAGCCTTTTCGAGGCAGGTAAGAAGCTTGTAAGCTACTTATGTTGAGCATAATGCTCTGAGCAATGACAGAATGGTAAAGTTATTTTACTGGCTTCAGTGGCACCAAGGTTTTATTCTGTAAACCAAAACTGAGTTTTGTAATGAGTGTTCTATAAATATGCGTATATTGGGCTGTAAGAGAAAATACCCTTTTCAGGAAGGAGGGAAAGACAAAGTTAGAGTACTGGCAAAAAATTAAGATAGTTTTAACCTGGTTTATGTTAAGCGCAGAAACTTTGCCTTTGTTGATATGTGTGTTTACCAGGCAAGGCTCTTAATTCAGTGAAATGTGTCTGTAATTGAAACTAGAAGTTGCTGTGTCAATGTCAGGGACTCACACACGTGCAGAGTATGCCCACAGCTGTAGAAGCTATTTTGCATTAGCAAGGCACTGTCTGCTCACATGCATGAACCAATATGAAGTAGCTGCAGGAATGGGCTGCGATGTGAAGTTTTCTGTGTTTCTTTTTTTTTTCCTCCATTTCTTTTTTTCCCCCTCCTCCTCCCTTTGGGGTTTTTCTCCTCTCTTTTTTTTTTCTTTTTTAAGGAGGATGGGGAGGTAGATATAGTAGGAGTCTACACTGCAGTAGGTGGAGCAATACCTTTTAAACTCATTCTCTAGTCCACTATTTTACCTTTGATTACCTTGGAACATGCATGTTTGTTTATATAATAATGTAAAATCCTGTGTTATATTTTTCAGATATCAAAATTATCTGAAGACTACTTAGCATTGCAGCAAAAATTGAATGAAATGATATTGTCACATCAGCTGAGACCTGTGATGCTGTCCAAAGATAAGCAAGCTAATGGCCGACTTTCTTCTCATGTTTGTCAGTCAGGTAATGTTGAACATTACTGTTAGCAGAATTTTCCTTTGTAAACAGGACTGTCAAGAAACGACTCCTAGTCATGTTTTAAAGGCCAAGGAACTAGTAGATGAGTTAGCTCTGGCTTCTCTTGTAACTCAGGCTGTGCCTTTTTATACTAAGCCCCATATCAGTACAGGTCTGGAACATAGTTTCCAGAGAAATATCCAAGCCTGGCTGGGATTTATGTATTTACCATTTTTCTTGGTATTTTGTTTCAGTGCTGCTTAAGATTGGTGAATGAACTATTATGAGACCTAGACTTAGCATCTGTAGGAATACTTTTATTTGGTAAAAATTCCAGATTGGCTCTTTTTTTATTCATATGTTGCTCAATTGTGTGTGCTATTGGTAAGATATGGGACTATGTTTTAAAAACAAAATTTTTTTTAGGTAGTATGTCAAACAATTTAGCAAAGTTTGTCACATGCTGAGTAAAGTTTTAGCTATGCACAAATGCAACTGAGGCTATAAAAGCTTGCAACTCCAACCTATGTTGGTGGGTATGCCCTTAAAATTATAAGTAAAATTTTATTAATAATTGGCATCCATTTAACTTGCACACATAAGAGGACATTACCTCTGAAAATACACTAGAAAGTTATTTATATTCCAGCTAACATGAGTAGTGGGGGTTCCCAAAATGCAACCACGCTTGGACCAGGTTAGGTGGCAGTGGGGAGGAGTACTGGCAGAATAAAGGTGGAAGACATGGGATTCAGAGCATGCAGGTCATTAAGACCTGTGCCCCACGGAGAGGTCCGCAAAAAGCTGACTGAGCTGCTCAAGCCTCTTCGGTTGGAATAGATGTAACGGATTTCCCCAGTCTGTGTCTTGGGCCGCAGATGTGGAGGAAGATGAGGCCAAACGTGACAGATGACTGGGTGGGTGCCCATTTCTGCTGGGGGGCTTGTGTCAGCCCATGCCACTGCACTGCACTGGGGAAGATCTCTGCTCGCCTCTGCACAGCTGGGATCAGATCCAGGACTGTCCCTTGCTGCCCAGAGCTAATTGTACTATTTTCAGTATAACATCGTGGATTCAGTTGTCATGCATGCTGAAACTTCTTTCTGTTCCCACGGCTACATTGAAGGGATCCTAAAAGTACTTCACTCCCGCCTTGCAGTCCTCTCACATGGGCAAGCTGCTAAAATGAGGGCTTGGTGTGTACAAAAGCTAAATGTCTAAGTGTAAACTGGCTGCTGGTAGATAATCAGTGTAGTTCAGCCTGTTTCCAAGACCAAAGTCTGCAAAAGAAAACAAATGTGAAATGGAAAAATAAGTGCCATGATCTTTCATTAAAGACAGAGCAATGTTTGTGACTGTCATTAATGGATTTGTACTGAGTTCTCTATTAAATATTGCTGATTTTTGACAAGATAAACCTGAGGAATTAACAATGCACGCTTTGGAAAATAAGTCTTGGTTCTTACATATTTTCCTACAGAAGCTAGAGAAGAGAGGTAGATAGAAGGAAAGGGAATACTCAGATCCTTGTTTTACCAGTTAAAGATATCATTGCTTGCACAACTGAACCAGGTGAAAATGTACCAGTATGTTCATGCTATGTGCAAAATCGAGCAAAGTCTACCCTTCACATTGAGATAAATTTAAGTAGCTGTACAGGAGGCGGAAGGATGCCAGGGTTTGTCACCTGTGCATGTAACCCTGCTTAAAGTGGTGACCAGTCAGCCACTTCCCTTTATCTCTGAAAATGTCCCGATGCTAAGTTCAACATAGCCAAGTGGAAATAATTACCCTGAACAACATTCACCTTGATTATCTAAGTTCTCCTTTCCTCAAATCAGTTGCTATTTTCACCTCAGTGGTGTCATAACACAGTGGTTTTCCAGTGGTAAAGTGTGTGAAAGTGCTGTGTTGCATCCTTTTGAACACTGACATGAAAAATGTCATACATTTCTTTGAACCAAGTCAAAATGCTTTTTGAAAAAACACTGAAACAGTTGTTGAGTTGCACAAGAGAACAGGTCCTTGGTCTCATTTTAATAAATAAAAGGAAATAAGTTTTTTTTACAAGCTAATGCTGTGTGGTCTTAACAAAAGGAGGATTTATTTTCTTTATGTTTTCTCCTGGCAAATGTCTGTATGTGACATGACAGCACTTAGCTCTTCTATGCATCAGGCAAAATCTGTAAGAAAATTCTGATAAATTACAAGCCCCTCCTTTTTTCTCTTTATCTTATGGGTGCAAAAATTGAATGTTTGCTATTTTGACTAATTCCTTTTCAAAAAAAGTCAGCAATAGCAATCATAACTTTAAAGCAGTAAGAAGCATCAAAAAGAGAGTCCTGAATGCTCATATTCATATAGATTAAAACATACTTCGTAGTCTAGGCATGCTTATTTCAAGATGGCTCGTGCAGAATTTTTTTTTCAAGATTAATATGGTAGACACATGCTTTTGTTTTTCATTAAATTGCTGCAAGTTGGCATGTAGACAAGGTGAGTACAGAGCTCAGGAGTTACTCTTTTCAAAGCCAAATGCATTTAAAATTAAATAGTGCATGCTATTTGACTAAGAAGCAACGACTGAACTCACGATGAAGAAATGTGCCACTAAAGCACAGGGTAGCTAAAGTTGTCTTACCAGCCTTTAAACACTCTAAAGCATGAGTTGGCCCCTTCAATCTCAAACCAAACTAGCCCTTTCAGCCTATTTACTGCTGTCCAGCTAGTCACTTACTGAATGCTCTGCTCCAGTAAGTCAAACCGGCCCAAAACCCGTCCTCTTCCAGTTCTTGACAGAACTCTTGTCCCCAGTCCTTCTGTAGCCAACCTTCCCTTGATGCAAGGGCAGTATTGTACTTTGAGCTGAGTCTGGCTTCTTGGCCCTTCTTGCCCAGCTGGTTTGAGCTGGGCAGCCATAGTTTGTGTTTGCTGTGTTCTGTTGTTGACCCAAGTACCTCATACAACTTGTGTGGCTACTCATGATAAATGTAACAAAGGTAACTTTTGCCAGACATTGGACTTTAAAGAAGCACAAAGGAAGGCCAGATGGGTTCTGCCAGTGTTCCAAGCCATGATGTGAAGTTTCACTCTCTGCAACACAGTGGGTTTGACAGTGGACACCAGGCTCAGCCACTCATCTAGGGTATGGAGTGATGGCAGCAGTGACCTGAGCCTTGATTTCTCACATCCCCAAGGTCATGTTTATAACTGCTAACTAGTCCACTGAAAGACCTTTCTTGGTGTGGAATGTGAACTTTCTTTTTCTACATTTGAATGTAGTTCACACAACAGGAAAACTGTTTCCTTTCCAGCTATGACCAATGCACAGGTTACTGAAGTAAAAGAATACACTGCAGTAATTCCCCAGCTTACCTGTGAGCCAGTTGGAGCCTAAGCATTACTCAGTCACAAAGCTGCATTGTCTTAAGATGACATTTATTATAGTAAACATGATCTAACTAGATATAGAGAATATTTAAGTAAAAATATGCCTGTGTTCAGTCTGTTTAGGTTGTACTGTCTACAACACGGGAGTTACCAGCATTCTGGATATCGTGCTTTCTTTCTGTATGCAATATAGTATGATAATTACATAAACAAAGACTTGATGTAATGTGCTGCAGACTATCATGCTAAAGTAAAGTAGGTAGACATGGCGAGTGATCCACTGTCTATTAAACAGAGAGGAGCCTTCCTGTCTTCTTGCCTGCATTAGATGTTACAGTACAATTTACACACACACATTTACAGAAGGTTTCCCTCTAGGGCTACCTTTGCTGTCTTACCTTTATGAAGGCAAGGATTGTTGAGCTTTACCTGTTCCTTAAATCATGTAGTATTTCCTATTTGTAATTACTTTGGTCATTTACATTTATTTACACTTCTTCTTCAGCTTCACTAGTTTTATATGTCATTTTACAGCTATAACACGTGAATTGTATTTTATAGCTGTATGCCAGATAGGAATACTTGTCTGCCTTCATCTGTGGGTATGTGGCCATTGTTCAGTTTGAGAACTTACCAGCTCCTCTGATAAAATATTTTATTACATTGCTTCTACTTTCTGTAGGTAGCAATCTCTAACTCTGAGACAGCTGGATGGTATACTGTGACAAATGTTAAGATTTTCAAAACTGTTTAATAAAAATGCAAAGCCTGCAGCTTAAAGAACATGTGGGTAAAAAGGTTAAATGATTCTTAAATCCACAAGGTTAAGTTGTTCTTAAGTGAATTTATTTGTATTTCTAAAAATGCATAAAGCAAACTGCACAAGGTTCCTGGAATAAACAATATTCCCCATGGCTTGAATTTATGAGTAGGTTATATTTGCTTGCTAAATGCTTTCAGCTAAATGTAATGGCTGCATCCCAGGACTGCACCTTCAGACTGCTAGTCTGGGTTACTGTGGTGTCAGAATAGATGCATAAATGGCTGCTGTCAAGTTTTTTGAGGTCAAAGCCTGAAGTGAGGGGAACTTGATCATTATGGGAGCAAATTTTTTTCTTTTTTCTCCAGATGAATAATGGTGCCCATCCTGCTAAGTGTTAAATGATAGTTCAAGTACAAAATCTCAGGAAGAGAATTTTCTATATTTAGAATGAAATTCACATGGTACAAGGAGCTCCAGTGCAGCTGAGGACCTTTTCAGCTACACGAAGTAGTAAGACAGGCAGGGTTTTCATCCAGGATTCCTCCTGCTGTAGGCTGCTGCAGCACTATTTATGGGGCTTCCAGGGGCAGCCTTTGCAAGGAAAAGGGAGCCTGTGTAGCACAGGGTGAGCAGAGCAGTATTCACTGGCCGGTCTTTCTTCTTTCCAAGTGAGTGACCAGCCAGGGAGCACCGAGGCGTGGGACTGGAGAAAAGCAGGGTAGTCAAGCGCTTCTGCTGTCTGGTTGTTCTCAGCTACTGGAGTGGCCCTTTGGACACCGTGCAGCCAGGACACGCATGATCTGTGTTGGGAGTTGGTCAGATCCATGGCAGAGCGTAAGATCTGGGAGATCTCTAGAAGTGGAGTACAGCCATTTTCCTTAAACATCCTCTCTTAAATAGCACTAATCCCAGGTCAGACTCTCTGAAATTAAAGTATTAGTGTCAGCCAGAGACTGAAACTGCTTCCCTCAGTGGAGCTGGCGGGACTTAGGCGCAAGAGATCAAACACTCTCAGTTCCTGCTGGATGCAATCGGAAAGTTCTCAATCTCTTGCAGTTCCTAGTTTTAGATCTGTGCCTGAACAATCCCTCTGGTTTTTCCATATCGCTAAGAATTGGCACCCATCAGTCGTAACTTCCAAATCTGGAAGTTGGTAACTTCCTGTGGCTGTGGTAAACATTCCATGAATGAACAATACCTAAAAATTACTAACAGAATGGTGAAGAGCAGTCCTTTTCTATCTGCAAATCCCAAACTTGAGTAATTACATCCTCATACTATGTACAACTAGGACAGTAAAAAAGTATGCATGTAACTGTTGTAAGCAGTAATAGCTGTTCACTTCTCATTATCAAGTCCTGGAATTCTGGTTGCTGTATTTGCATTTTTCTGATTACTTCCAAGCCCCTCTACGAAACCCATACAATTATTGCTCTTACTCTTGGTTTTCTTCCTGCTTTATTCTGAGCCTGTTTTTGTACTTCCTGTCCTTGTAAGATGTGGAACAGTGCAGAATCAAACATGTAACATTTCACTTAAATGACCTGAAGAAGGGTTTATCTGTTTCTCCAGGTGGCCTAATAAATACAGACCTTTCATCACTTAGATGCTTATCACGGCTGTAATCACACTATTTCTCCAGTCTTCAGTATAAGATCTGTTGTAAGTCATACATTAATTTACATTAGCATCCATGGATGTTGATTCCCTGAGATCATTGTCTTCCAAGCTTATCATTGTTTGTCAAAACACGCAGGCACAGTTTAACCTAAAGGGCTGATACTGACTCATCTTTATGCAAGCATTTCTTGCTCATACTTGAATGTTGCAAGCACGTGCAGTTCTCTGCAGTTTCCATAGTTTGTGGTGCTGTTGAGGAGACACACACGTACATTAAAGGAGCTGGTCCTAAATTTCATTATCCCTTTTCATATTTTTTCAGTGTATTTGGAGCTTCCAGTGAGGACTGAGTATGAAAGTAGTAATACCTTGTAACTGAACACTGTAGAGTCAAAGAGTGTGTGTGCAACTTAGGTAGGAACCTTTGAGGTAGTGATAAATGAGCTAGCTGAGATACTGATGGGGATAAGTAATTTTCCGTAGATTTGCTAGACCTGCTTTAATGCTACCTGGCAGCTACACTGTTCACATGCCTTTGCTGACCCTTAACTCTGCAATTCATTCATTCTCATGGAGAATGACCTTAACTTTTATTAAACTTTCCATCATCACTTGATCAAATATATGTTTTGACAGTCTGCTTCGGGTTTGGGCAGCAGAGAGATGGAACTTCCTGGGCATGGGCTACAGCATGGCTGACATTCACTGTTGAGGTTCAAAAGCAAAGCATCCATGTCACGAGAGCAAAACCTCTATCTTTTGACTAATTGAGTTCTGACTGCGTGCACTTAAGCAGTTTAAGGAAAATCCTTCTCCCTTTCAACTTGTTCAACTCACCTACCTGTTGGTAAAACCTTTAAAAAGGAATGTCTGTGTAGCATCAAATGGTTTTGTTTCCAGTTTCTCCTACGCATTGCTTCTAAGGCACGGGAATGTGTTGCAGCCCTGACAGCACCTGTTCAGGCAGATAAAACCACCAGGAGCCTCAGCGCAATCCTTCAGTCGAGCTCCTTAGCTGTGCTAATGACTAACTGGGACGTAACCTTAAGCAAGTCTCGGTGTGTCTTGCTTTGTGCATCTCATTTACCCAGCTAGCAGGAAAGGGATGATGGTGCCAACTTGACATTTCCAAAATGCTTTGACAGCTACTGTTGTGAATGGTTTTTGTATCAATGTTGTAACGTATGTATTTAAATGTCTGTTAGATAGAAAGCATCAGTTTTCCTTTTACATATAAAGCACATGGCCAGGTCTTGCAAGAGATACTTGAAGTCTTAAGGAAAAGTAGACTATAAGACATTTCACTATGTAGACATTGGGCTTCAATAAAAACCTTTTCTTTGTAATGGGCTCTAGAAGCAACATAATTGGCCTATTAGTAAGTGAAAGATTTTACTCCTCCTTTATGCTTCATTGCCTGCCACAGAAAGGTATAGGCCATCTGGAAAACAAGCACATCAAACTCACCATTTATCAGACTTGGGTATTTAATTTGCCTTCCACCTTTAACTCTACTAAGTAAATGATTTCTGGAATTATCAGCAACTAATAAAAAAGCAAATTTTACTTTGTGCAGTGAGTTATCCAATACAAGCAACTACCACATCATCTGGATTTCAGTAGTAATGAACACACAATCTAAGTGCAGAAGGAAATCACAGGTTCACTTTCTGGTGAAACAAAGAAAGCTAAACCCATCAAACTGTTTTTTATTTACTGTGTAATTTGGAGACAAAACTCAGAGTGGCATTTTCATCTCTCTGTGTAATTTTAAAAAGGAACGATGGAGGTCCAAGCTTAGAAGGCTGCCTGCCCCAACACGGTATTTCTGTCCCCTCAGTTCTTTTGCACAGTTCATACATATGTACAACGCATAAGATGCGATGAAAAGCTCTTTTTTACTGAAACCCTCATCATTGTCAAAATTATGTTTTCTGAATGTAAGAGGAGTCTTCTTTGCAGAGCACATACACAAGAAGTATACAAGTAATTTCAGTTGGAATAATTGTAATGCAGAATATGATAATGCTTTATGTGTTTTACAGTGATGAACTAAATAATGTAACAGCATACATAGTGATGAATTCTTAGGGGACAATAAAATATCTTTAGGGATTATAAGACGCTTTTCCTTGGGATTTTCCTAAAGCCCTCAATTTGGCTTAATTTTCTTTTCCAAATTTTCATGCAGTCATGATCTTTGACATAATTTTTGAAAAGGTCCTACAGACAAGGTGTTAGGTGTTTCTACTCAACTACACTGAATTTCAAGGGGCTTTTTAAAGGTATTTTTTCCAATTTAGGCTCCTTTTGTGTTTAAAAATAAAACAGGGAAGATATGCCTCTACTCTGTCACAAATAGAAACTCAGATAACTCCAGGTGGCCCATTTGAAATGCAGCAGGGTAACAGCCCACGTAAGAGCCCAGTCAGGCCTACTATACCTATTCAAATCAAAGAATTTAATTTATATTTAATACAGGTTACTGAAATGAATTTATTGCCTCTAAATTTCATTGTTTAGCATGAATTATCAGTACCCTGGCTTAGAAAAACACCATTATTCTCTTAAGTGCAAAATGTTAAAAGATACTTTTTCATTCATTACCTGAGAAGCAGTCTGCATTTCAGATAAGAAACTGAAACAGTAAATGTAATCATTATCCAACTACAATTCAAATTAACATTATTCATCCTGCCTCCTCTGAATATCCATGACCTTTACAAGCCTTTATTTATCACACATAACAAAAAACTTACGCAGCTAATTTTGCAGGAGTCAGCACTGATGTATTACTGATCATTTCTCATTGTAAATGATTGTGCCACCTCCTTAATTAAAACAATGGGACACTTTATTTTTATCATGTAAAAGGGTTTCTGATGGTCACTAGAGAAAAAAATACATTCTTCCTTCTAAGACAATCTCATGTAGTTAGCATATTGAGGTTATGGAGTTAAAGTCACTTCATGTGAAAGAGGATTAGATCAGCAGAACACACTTCAGTAACTCATTGAGAGCTAGATCCTCATTCCACCCTCACACTATTATGAGTAAGATGTTTTTTCTCATGGACTGTCCTCTGAATACTTCTGTGATGGGACAAGGACAATCAAAAACCTCACTGGATAATGCAGTATACCTGGACACACAGTTCACCATGCCTAGACCTTATGCTGTGACTTCTTCATTCATCACCCTGTATGTGTCCCAATGACCCATCTCTATCACAGGTGTTCTACTGCCCTGCAACCCCACCCTCTTCATCATGAAGGAATGGCCATAGCCCCCTATTAACTTTTCCTATAGCTGAAGGTGAATGTAACGTGATCATGCTTACCACATGATACATTTGTGGTTCTTCAGCCCCCCAGAGTCTGTTCTGTGGTCTCGGAATCTGTGAGCCTATGAACCCTTAGCAGTCCTATATCTTTGCACTGTCAGAATTGCATACAGATTTTTAACAAGCAAATATCCAAGACATTTGTCTAGTTCCCCATGTGCCAGCCAATGTAACCCACAAGTCAGTGTCTAACTCTGAGTTCAGAGACTCACAGGGGACAGCAGTTCCATTTTGTGTTAAAATCTTGATTTGGTTTCCATTAGAATGAAAACGTGTACCCAGTGGTACGTGATTTGGCTTGAAACAGAACAGCTGTAGCAGGAGACCTTGGGGAAAACCTACACCATGATAATGTAGAGGACTAACCTCTGAATCAGAGGTCTAATGCTAGTTCCCTCATTCAGCACCTTAATGATTGACTTGAGTCTGAAAAAATATCATCCCCACCACCTAGGTCCCTGTTATGAGATGGTAGCCTTCCAGTAGCCATTACCCTTCAGAGTCCTTTTCTGAATATGGAGCATCATCCCTTTTCAGAAGGAGAAGCCTGTGCCAGGCAGACTGCTGGGGTGTTCCAGCCTGGCATTCGTCACATGGCATATGTCCATGTGGTGGTAGTCAAGACTCAAATGGATAAACCCATTCCTCTTTCCAGTCTGGCCATGGAAATGCCCCAAACAGTTGCTGTCTTGAGTTACTGCAAGCAGTAAAAGTGGCTACATTGATTTTTTTGCTCTCCTTGGTGAAATTCTCTCCTGTTTTCATAAAAGCCTCTCTTTCTGTGAAGAAATAAGCACTGCTATATTCTGCTCTTTTACAGTTGCAGCCAAAGTAGAAGACTCTCACCCAATGCAGAGGCCCCCAAGGAGGCCACGGAAGCCTAAGACATTAAATAATCCAGAAGACTCCACCTACTACACTCTAATACATGTGAGTTTAGCAAGCTTCTGTGGGCTAATATTGCCAGATAATTCCCACCTAAACTTTCTTTCTAATTGCCCTATTCCCTGTATTCCTTTCTAATACAACATAAAAGCTGTGCCCTGCTGAAAGGAGGCCAGCCACAAACTTCACATCTCAAACTAGATTTGAAATTATTAAGGCTCAGAGTTACCCTGATTGGGGCCCTAAGTCAGGCCAATTTTTCGTTTTGTACCTGTATGTTCATTATATGCATAAGCAGTATTTGCGCTTTCAATACCCAAATTAAGTGCCCGGTCTCCGTAGTTTTGTTGTTAGTCACAAGAGAGAAGCAGGTTCATTTGGAGAACTATTTTGAGTGTCTAAATTAGTGCTTGATCTTGCAGAGGGAGCAAATATTAAAATAGACTGTATTAGTATGCACACTGTAACTTCCTGTACAAATGTGTCAGATTGTGATTATGAAGGAATTGGCAAATACCAACAGCTCAGGAGACTAATGGATTTGAGTGTCTCTATATATAGTCTTTGGTCTCAGTTCAGATACCAAGGGCTGCTTTCCACTCTTGACTTCAG
>NW_010562642.1:0-22273 GCF_000687285.1 Phaethon lepturus
TGTGCGCTGCCGGGGCCCGCGGAAACTCCTCTTTCGTAGACGCCCTGTCCCGGGCTAGTCACTGTTTCGGGCCACTGCCGCTCAGACCTCACCCGACACCCGCTGTGGGCTTGGGGTTTGGCGGCCTGTGTTAGTTTTCCTGAAGGAAGAAGTAGACCGGTGGACAAACAGATCGATGTATTTACTGTTGCTACTGACTGGCTTTCTTTTAATGGCGAAGCAGCCGCTTTATTTTCTGCAAAATGTGTGACCAGAGGGCCAATACGTGAGTGTGGAGGGCAACAGGGGTGGGATCTTGGCTTTAATCACCTAAGAACCCTGGCAGGATGAGTCTGGGGATCAGGAAAACTGTTCGGGGATGCTCGGGTTTCTCTCATTCCATCCCAGAACCACAGCATCTTCTCCTTTTAGAGACAGATGAGAGACATCCGAGAGCATCAGAGTCAAAATGGGCTATGGGACACGGCTGACACTGAGGCGTGAGACAAGGGAGTGATTGAGTAATTAGGACACTTTCCATCCCCTGTGTTACGGCAGGAGTGGCTCTTGAACATAGTTGATGTCATTTTTGGGGTAGTGGCACTCTAAGACACCCGTGAGGGGCAGCCAGGTCTCTTTAGTATCCTGGCAGCCACCGCTTGCGGTATCTCTCAGCTCCCCCCGTGCTTTCAAGAGGAGATAATCGCAGGAAGTGCCTCCACCTCTGTAAATCCCCACTCACTATTGACAGAGCTGTCCTCTAGAGGTCTGCTGCCTGAAAAGCACTTGTCAATGAAACACTGACTTTTGACAAGGCAGGTGTAAGTGGGTGACTGATGGAGAGTCCTTCAATAAAGGAATGTGATGGGAATTGACTGGGCTGAGAGGAAAAACAACCCACAGTCCCCACTAACGCTCCAGACAAAACCATAAACCATTTATTCCTGATACATATTCTCCCATGAATATCAGTAGTGATTGCAATGCTTTTGCTAGACGTGAACATTTTCTAGTCCATTTTGATTACACCATGTCCCCGTGTGTGGTGCATGGAAACTGTATTGTCTGCTTCAGAGATATTGCTTTTATCTTCCAAATGCCACCCTCATTAATGTCAGTGTCTCACAGTCCAACCAGTGACAAATGTCTCAGGGACGTTCATCAGCCTTGCACACTGCATCCATCTCTCCAGGTGTCCTGTCTTTTCCTCTCCAGGGAATGGTTTAATAATATTTTCTTCCTTGCCCCCTGTGTCTGCTGTGAAATGATTTCTCCACTAGTTGGTCTCTGTCCTGCCCGTTTGCATGTTAGTTTTGCCAGTGCCCTCTGGGCTATCACCTCCCTTGTTAATCTGTTTCATCCCTTCGATGGCAGGTTGATTAGTGCATGGAAAGATAATCTGCTCTTTCCACATCTGCAGGTTGTTGAAGGGGGAGAAATTAGGCTTTTTTGCTTTCTGGGAGCCTACCAAATGGTAATAGTACTAGTGTCCTATTTTCCTCAAATTTTGTTTTCTTATCCAGACTTGATGCAAGAACTAAAGAACAAAGTCCGGTTGTTTCTTTGTGTGTGTAGCCTGTTTTTTTCTTATTGTGTGTGCTTGTGATTGTTCTGTTTTTTTTTTTTCTGAACTTTTGAAAAATCTCTAAGTAAAATATATTATTTCTTTGTATATGTCCTTAAACTTTGGTGATAGCTGGACAGGATCCCTAGGCTCAGCACACTCCTTTTAGCAGCAGAGCTGACAGCCAACATAATACCAGGAAAGAAGTGATCTAGTAGCCTCAGTTCTTGGAACCAGCTGTAATTAAAATATGACGTTTATATTATGTATTACATATATTATATGTTACGCATTACATATTCTATATTATATGTGATGTATGACATAGTATATATTATAGAGTATATTTATTATACAGTATATACTATATAGCATATAGCATATAGTATATATTTGTATGTTATATATGTATATAAAATTAGATCTATTAAATTTATATAATTTACTTAGGACATAAAAAGTCACTTAGAATATGACCAATACAGCATTCTTAGTTGAAAAACAGAAGATGCTACTTACCTTCCTAGATAGAACATCTAATGCTTTGATTCAGAAAACCCTGAACTCTGGTGATTTCTGACAATTCCAGTAGTTTTGGATCTGGGCCTATGAATATAGTGATTTTGCCTGATACTGCATACCTATGTCAGAAATAACATAAGTAACATTACAGATAACTAATGTGTCTTACTCTCCTGCCCCTCCTGCTCCACCATGACAGCCCTGCACTATGTGGGAGTGAATTTTCAGCTGGCGGTGTATTTCCAGTATTTGTCTTAGAGGTGCATAGGAACCATTGGGTAAAAGGAAAAAGAAAAAAAGATGTGACCCACTCTAGCCATATATTGAGAGCAGTATTGAAAAACAAAGACTCCTATACAGCCTGATCCTGCAGTGTTATACAGGATAGGATTCCTATGTAAATCAATGGTTTACTTGTGTGAGGAGGACAGATTCTGTCTCCTGTTGAAGATTAAGTAGACCATTTCTATCACTGAGTATTGCTTGTCATTATTCAGATGCCACTTCAAATTGAAAGTGTAATTGGTAGCTCTTAAAAATTTTTACCTAACGGCATTTCCGTTATGAATGGTTTAGACCACCTATACCATAATATTTATCTGCACACTCATAAGCCATTCTTGACTGAACTTTAGAAAAACAATTCTTCTGCTAGGCTATTTTGTCAAGAAATGTTGTCATAGGCCTTCAGGTACACAAAACTTCTTATATAAAATTAATGGACCGCTTTTTATATTTACAATCTTATCCATAGCATTTGAGGTCTTGAGAAAGAAGGTATGGACTTAGAATAGGAATAACATTAAAGCTGTGTCCTCATGGTTGTTGCACAGTCAATAGCAATGTTGTAAAATACTGGTCTGTTTAAAATTAGAATGTTAGTCCGTAACTTTGGTCTAATTTAGAGTAATTTCTGTTGTCACTTTCTGCAGCTACTCTGTACTGCATACAGAATTTTTTCTTAATGTTTACATGGGGAATGCTTTGCACCTTGAGAAGATTTTGTAAGAAATATTGCTAGGTAAAACATAGCAATAATACTGCAGCTTTATGGAGGACAATTGCTGAGTGAACAGATCTTTAAAGAGCAGGGAAAATCAGAAGGAGTGCAAATACAGAGACGTAACATAAAAGATGTGCATAATAAATAGCATATCAAAACCCTCACCATTGAAAAAGATGGCCTCCATCCTGCTGCCTTCATCTGTAATGGACATTACCTTAACATAGCCCGCAATTTTATATTCCTACTTATTTCTTCTCCCTGCTTCCACAAACAATTCTAATTGTTTAATTAGCTTGCCTGTAGTAGATGGTAGTGTAGTACATGTTGCAAAGAGAGGTGCAAGAGTATGACACTTTAGTAACACTACTTTCTAATATTTGAATTATAAAACAGTGGGATTTTGAGTAATTACTTGCACAAAGGATACCCTTAATTTCAGTGGAGCCACTTCTGTTAGTGGTCACTTGGAATCAGTAAGGAATGACATCGTTTGTCCTTGATAAGAGTGCTGTGTTGTGAATCATCTGCTGTATCTTCAGCTTCTTTCTACTGAATCAAATGGTGGTACCTCTTGCTATGTACATCCTTACTCTGTGAGCAGCTCTGCTGCTCCTACTAGCATTCATCATTGAAATAAGGTACTATCCCATAGAATTATAAATGTATCAGAATGTAGTTTGTGTTTGCAGCCTAAATGCATTGAATATTTGCTAGCTAGAGCCGAGTGTGAGTCTTGGGAAAGTTATTGGGTAGATTAGCAGATTGTAATGATACAGTTCAGTTTTTCAGTGTAATGCAGTCCAAATGAATATGGAAATGTGTGAATAAGTACATTAGAGGGGGTGCGAGTGCTGCTTTTATTCTTCACAATTTATGGAATATTCTGAAATTGTGAGGTTGTGGCAGACACTTCAGAATACATGCCAATGGTTTGTAACTACTTTTTAGAAGAAAAACACAAGCTTAATGAAGGCAGGAGACTTGCTCACATATGCTTCAGTGCTTTACTGAACTAGGACCATAAGAAAGTGAATGCAGTATGGTTTTTGCATTTCTGTTTTTAGGATATGAATTTTTTTTTCCATATCAGAAAAGATCACACATTAATATCTTTAGGAATGTTACTAAGCAATATTTTTGACAAGAACTTGCTGAATTTACAATATTATGCTTATAAGCAAGCATTACACTACCTGTCATCTCTTATCCTAAGCATATATTCTTTATTATTGTAACAATAATTATTAAATAATAAAAATTATCCATTAATTATTGGGTAATATATTTTCTTGATTATGAATATTTGGAGTCATATTTTGTGACATATTCTGACTGCTATTCAGCTTATGAAGAAAAAGTCTGCAAAGTATCTTTATTTTTGAAACAAAACCAAAATTAGGCTCTTCAAACAGATAATTCATTTGCCTTTTTTTTTTTTTTAAATATGTTTTTTAAGTATTCAGGCACCACCACTTACTCTTTTCTTGAATTACAAAGAGGTAAGTGGTGGCATATCTGAGAAAGCCATAGAATCATCGTAGACTCTTTGGGTTGGAAGGGACCTTTAAAGGTCATCTAGTCCAACCCCCCTGCAGTGAGCAGGGACATATGCAACTAGATCAGGTTGCTCAGAGCCCGTCCAACCTGACCTTGAATGTTTCCAGGGAAGGGGCATCCACCACCTCTCTGGGCAACCTGTGCCAGTGTTTTGCGGCCTGTATGCAGTATTATATATGTGCTCTAGATTTGAAGTCTGACTGCCACAAATGTATATTTTTTGCAGACCACTGCAGATTTTTTTTCCTTTCAGAAGACATATGTACCTGAATGATGACCATGTAGGGCAAAAACCATACCCTTATTCATTCTTCCACAAGAAACTGTTGATTCAAGACCATTCAGACTCATGAGAACTTTGCCATTGATTTCTCTGGTCAAAATGGTGTACTTAGCTTGAGAAATATTTTTTATAAGTGGTTGGGAATGATATTTCATTACATTTTAGCTTGAGTTGCTTTGTGTGAATTGGCTATTCATAGCTAGCACAGGAAGGATGAAGTCAGCATTTCTAATAAACGTGAAAGAATATGTATGTGTAGCTATGTGGTATTCACAGCCTTTGGTCTGAGCAACTTAGTCTCCTGTGAAGTTAAAATTGCTGAGTGGGCTTTATATGCTTTCATTTCTAGCATTGTTTCTGTCATTGTGGTATGCTTTAGTAAATTTACCCAGAAGAATGTCGTCCTATCTTTGGTCTGCTGCGAGACTCTTCCTTTAGATCCAAGTCCTTTTGTTCTCTGGCGAATGGCTCAATGGGTACAGTATTCCTTCACCTGGAGTAATAACTACATGATTTGTCCCTAAACTTTTATGTTTTGTTTTATCCAAGTGGCACAGTATTAGTGATCTATGTCTGGCAAAAAAACCCCGAATCTGTGCTGCCAGCTGTTACAGGTGGATGATTTGCTTCAGCTCAACAGGTGGAGCTGTGACTTCGCTAGCCTGTTGATTCAGGCTAAAATTCAGTTAGCTGGACAGGTCCCTGACTCAATTTTGTTCATGTATTTTACATTCTTTAAAATTGCACTTACATTTCCATTGCTCATGGAAAGTTCTTAACCTCCTGACCTGTAAGACACTTCAGGTAATGGGAGGCATATGTGCTCACGTATTCATCAAGAAAAGTTGTTCATTGGTGGGAATATGATGGTTTTAGCGGGCTGCTATGGAAGTTTTTTCCTACCCCAACTTTGCATAATTAACGGAGAAATTAGACTGAATCTAAGACAGTATTTCCACTTAGTCGTCTTTGAGTATGATCCACCTTGCGTGATTGATTTAAGATTAGTGATTTTCTGTGCCCTGCCTTTTTGTTAGGACCTCAAAGACTGTAGAAATATTCAGAATGATTCTTTCTTCAGCATGTTTGGAAAAGGTTAGTTACAGTGGATTTATGTTAATAACTTATGTAAAAATAGCAATCTTATTGCTTGTTTGATCCCATAATTCCCATTCCATAGACTACTTGCATCTCCTATGGGCCATGGTCCAGTTGCCCTTTTTTGCTTGATTTAGCTGCAGCTGATCATGTAGTGGTTGGACTAATGGATGAAGGATCATTCTGTGTTGGGAAAACATGTCACAGGAAAACAGGGGAGTGGCTTGAAACGAGTTGAGATAATAGCACGAGGAGCCACCTACCTAGTTCTCGCTCCTCAGAAACTTTCAATCCTCCTGTGTTCCATCCTTTTAACATTTTGCAACATACACCTGTGTAAACTTGTTTTGTCTGATTAATGTTTAGAGAAGGATCGTTTCCATAGGGATTTGTGCGTCCCTTGGTAAGTCAGTGGTTCAGACATAATACTAGATGTTTTCTAATCACATCCAAAGGGTTCCCGATTCTACACTTACAGTGACAAAGTCAATTAGGTGAACAAAATTAATACTAACTGAAGATTTCAAGGCACACCATCTCCAGTAAAGAAATAATCATTGTGATTAGGTGAAGCAAAGAGCTCCCAAACAAACTCCAGACTAAAATATGCTGAAAACATTCACTGAATGCTTATGAATAAAAAAAGCAGAAATCAAAATGGGAGATGCTATATCATAAGCAGAAATGTGGAGTAAATTAATCAGATAAATTGTTTGCTATTAATAATGTGACCAGCTACAGTCAGGCTCTAATGAAGATGCCCAGTGGGGATGGAAAATCTACCCAACTGAAATTACATTGATAAATTTATCCTAGTTTCCAATGCCTTCTGAGTATGTATTTAGGAAACAAAAACTGTCATAAAGATAGCCTGACAGAAAAAGGACTCAACTATTTTTTTTAATTGAGATATTTTTCTTTGACAATGGAAGCAATTTTCAGGTTACTTAAGGATGTTAAATGTATCACTGCTTAGACAGACGATTCTTAGTAGAAATGTTAGCATAAAAGTGACCTCCAATGGTTATAAAACCAAACTGAGGTTATGCTCTTTTTTTTGTTTTCATGATAGGTAAACATGATACGGCAGCTACCCTTTTAAAGAATCACATGGTTTGACCTATTTAGTACCTAAGGAATGTTTGCTACGGTCATCTCCACTTTTGCTAGAGGACTCATTGGGAGTAGTAGGGAATGCATGTTATTAGCTCTCAGGCCTGAAGAAACAGGAGGTTAAACTTTAATGAAATCCTGTTGTTTCTAAAATATGAATGAGTCACTGAAGTTGCACAGAAATAAGTACAGTAATCAAAAGGCAATCCCAGCACAAATTCCTTCTTAGAAATCAAAACAAAATCTCAAAGAAAACAACAGAATCTGAATAAATATTACTGCTGTCCCCATTGCTTATATTTCACAGTCTTTTCTCCATTGATATCTGTTTCTGTGAGAGTCTGTCTCTGAGCCTGGACCTTTATTTTCTTCTTGGCTACTTAAGAATCATTTACACAGCACCTGGCATTATTAGTGACTGAGTCAGTGTTACCCACAAACCTAAGACTCTGACATCAACCACAGGCTTGTTTCAAGGCTGAACTCTTCACTTAGGGTTTTTTTTCTCATACAGTATTACTGCCATTGAGCACAGTAAAGAAACATTGCAAATGCCCAATGAAATGACTGTGCAGAATGTTTCTCTTACATGCAATATTCTTCATTATTCATCTTTATTGTCTTCTATCACAGCTTCTAGCTTTAATTGGTTAACTATTTCATATTCAATTACTTCATAATTACTTCACATCAACGATGACTCGAACTCTGGCTTTCCTTAGTGCGGTGTTTTCCGTTCATGACACTGAATATCATCTTTGGACATTTTTCAGTGTGCATGTCCTCACTGCACAGTACCTTTTCCATGGCTGATATAAATGAGACCATAGCAATCTTGTTTTGATCATCCTGGGCTCAGCTGCCAGCTTCAGTTACACATTCAAGCATCCTATGTTGTAAGAAGCTAACAACATGCAGCTAAGCTCTGCTCCCAGATAAATGACTGCACCTCACATTCAGCTATCACTTACAGCAGAATTAGTATCAACTGTGATCGTTAGACTTCTGGGTTATTTCTGAGCTTAAACACCACCATGCAGCCTAAAATATCATAACTTCTTTAGTAATCTTGCTAGTGACTCACAGAGGCACATGAAAGCAAAAAATAAGGCAGTGCTGGCCATTGGGAAGTAGTTCCAGCTGGGTCTGTAACACCCTATACATATAAAACATATGGAAGGCTCACAAGACTTTTCCACCCTCTATTTCCTTGGTCCCCCATCCATATTTTCTTCATCAGCCCAGTACCTGAAGCCCTTGCTATGAGTTATGTAGATTCAATTTCTTCTTCTGCTTCTGTAAGTGTGAAGCCAAACTCACAATTTGCTGTAATTGCTTTAACCGCTGCCTGGTGGAATAATCTGGGGGATTTTATTGATTTTGCTTATTTATTTTATTCTGCTTGGTTTAATAGACTTAGGTACTCCTACACTCGGAAACAGGATCTCCTGGTAGCTAAGTTCTGAGACATTTGAAGATGTCCCTGCTCATTACAGGGGAGTTGGACTAGATGACCTTTAAAGGTCCCTTCCAACCCAAACTATTCTATGATTCTATGATTGGTGGTATTAAGTCATTCTCTCTTGCTCTTTGGGCCTATGCGTATGAGTTTATTCTTAGTGGAAGGTATAGATGGTCCTAAATCAGAAAAAAGCTTTATTCTGATGTGAAAGAAATTCTTGAACCAGAATGTAGAAATTATGTTGCCTTGCCAACTCTATCCATTGGGCATATTAGCAACAATAAAATAAGGTGCTTAATTCTAGGAGCAGTTCATGCCTAGGAAATGTCAGAAATTGTTTAAGTTAATTCCTTGTATTCCTTTGGTTGCTTGGTTTGGACTGCTTCTTAGCTTTTGTGAATTATGCTTTCAGAAAACTTCTCCCAACAGGGACCTGTGGGTATCTAATTCCAGGTTATGAACTCTAACAGGTCCCTAGGACAGAGACAGCGAGCACTTCATTGTAGTGATTATAGACACCTTCTGGATCTAGCCTGGAGGAGCTTCCAAAATTGCTAATACTAAGCATGAGCAGTCCTGTGTTTTCCTGTTTTTAATCTGCTTGCTAGACTTCCTTTATCTTCACATCCAAGTCCAATTCTTGTCCTTACATTCAAAAAAACCCAACTTGTCAGTCTGTCATAGCACAGCTAATTAATTACTTCTAGAAAGCTGTGTATGTGCCCAACATCCTGACGGCTTTTATTTTTTCCCTAAGAGCAATACTCATCGTTAGACATGGATGTATTGTAACTCAAAACAAGTTACCAATTTGCAGGCCACTAACCTCACTCCACATCCATTATTTTTAAGCTTATAATTGGCTTTGTTTAATGATTTGTATCTATCATTGCCCATAAAAATCTATCAACAAACTACTGCATGCTCTCTTTATGTCTAGCTGCCTCTTCATCCTCAGTGCACTAGCAGGAACTGTCAGTAAAAGAACAGAGGAACTTGGCTCCAGCATCTTATTTTATCAGTCTAGGACATTAGGAGCGAGGATTACAGGGATGTTCTAGCTTGGTCCATCTAGCTCTATGGGCTGAAAAAAGCACACTCTGTTTTGCAGCACTAAAACATGTCTAGGTTGTTCCACACAAATAGCTCTAGGGGGTTGAAGCATTTAGAGAATATTAGTAATTTTTAGCTGTAAAAGCTGGGGTGCTTCTGGGAAGAAGTAGTTAAAACTTGAGATTAAAAACACCCAACAAACTAGACTGGCTTTGAATGGGCATTTCAGGAATATATAAAAATTATATACCTGACAAAAAGGCCATGCCCTACCACATCTCCAAGGTTTTTCTTTCTCCAAAAAGGCAACATTAGGACTTCTCGAAGAAGAACAGTTTTTTCAAAGCAAGGTATATTTTCCTGTAATCTTGTTCTCTAAGCTGTTTTGTATTAAACTTTCCACAAAGACTAAACAAATATTGAGGCAGATACCTTGCAGGGAAAATTTTACTCCAAGTGGTTAAAGTTCAGCAAACTTATAAACAACTGAAAAAAGGTCTTATTATGGGAAGTTTCAGGCAACCTTAATCATAGCCATTGCTACCAGAACCACCTATAATTTATAGACACATGTACCCTCTTAGGTGCTATGTGTGACAGTACTTTCCAAAACAGTGTTATCCTATAAATACCTGTTGCTTTTTTTTTTTTTTTAATGTTGTACCTTGGAGAAGTTCAAAGCATTAAATAGAATGGTTAGAAGAGTGCAGTTATTGTTATTATTTATAATTTCTTTATAACACTGCCCACTGTATAGTGGCTACAGAGTGGTTGCAGACCAGACTTTTAGTAATAACTTTTTCATCATCAGATGCTTAGAAAAGGTAGAGGAAATGCTGGGATGTAGTGGATAGATTTTTAATTTTCTTTTTTTTTTAAATTAAAAGTGGAAGATAGCCACATTTGGTATGCATAGAATGAAAAGTGCTGTTCTTTAAATACTTAAATGTGCAGATTGTATCCATTTTTACATGGCTTCAATTATTTTCTAAATATACTGTTCGAGAAGCATAGACATTATAGTGCTGTTTGTTCAAGAGGAGTGCGATATATTTCTTTTTGAATAAGGCTTTTTCACCCTGCCATCTCTTAATGAGTAGACCTTTTTAATCTGTACAGATGAAACATGTAGCTTGTTACAGCAGCTCAAACATAATTAGTGATCAGTTTGCACAGAAACAGCTAAGGGACAAAAAAACCAGTATCTATTATTTCTTACTTCTCCATCTTAAAATAAGGAGATTTTTCAACTGGTAAATGAAAATAGATCACCAGTGCCACCAGATTTGGGTGAAATGTACTAGTAGCATGATTAAGAAAGTCTTGCTTCATTTCAGGCTACATGTGACCTTGGGAGGGCTCAGTTATGCCTTGGAACAAAAATACTTGATGTTTCATTTTGTAGTGGTACCATCTTTCACCTTTATGTGGATTTAAAAATGTAAATAAAATTGGTTTCTGTCAATGGTATATGTGAAGGTCACCATCATATTCACCACGAGAATTCAAACTGCTATTTGACCCATTGTTGGTTCAGTAGATAACAATGCATTCTATTCACTTCCAGTAATCTAATTTGTAAGCATTTTATAGCCCAATATTTTATGCCTAGTTGCTAAAAAATAAGAAATAAACCTTTAAGCACTTCATTGCAGTTTTATTTACAGAATAACTGTGTATCAAATAGAGAAGTTTTTTAGAATGCTAGGACATCTTGTATTGCAGTCTTGCAAAAATGGCAAGACTGAGTACTATAAAAGATAGTAGGAATGACTAGCAAAAGAGTTCAAGGGCTCTCTTAGTTTTACTTTTAACTTGTAGTGCTTATCTCATGGAATTCTCTAACAAATCTGTGTGGCAGCTTTGGCATAAGTTATATTCTTCTAAAATTGAAAAAAAGCAAAAGCCACTGTGCTTGCTGTTTAGAGGTGGGGATGGGTAAAAACAGTCTGGATTTAGATGATATGGTATAAATGCCATTTTTCTAGTTTTGACAATGCAAAACCTGGGAATAAGTGTGAGGTCTGTTTGCCACAATGCAGACTACCCAGGTGCCTTCAGATTTCTCCCTGGATATCTGGAACATTTGTTGGCCAGTGCTTCAGCCAGTATTAAGTCCGGATGGCTCCCTTGATCTGGCCGTATGTGACTCTACATACCTTCTGCTGTTGTTTCCTCTCTTGGCTAGCAGACCAATTGTTCTGAAAGTGTGTAAGCTGTCATGCTTTGAGACAGAAACAAACCCTTAAATGTGAAATGTTAGCATGAGACTTTCCTACATGCAACGGATTCTGCATTTGCTCAGTACAAAGATAGACGTTCCTTTCACTGGAATGTGAACAATATCCTATTTTTAAATATTTCTGTGCTGCATTATTTAGAGCTTCCTTAGAAACAGCTGATATTTGGCATAGGTAGAATCAGGACACTAGATTAGGTGAACTGATTTGGCCATTACTCTGTTTTTGTGTCAAGTGGAACACACTAAATACATGTTACCATGAGATTCACAGAATCACAGAATCACTAAGGTTGGAAAGGACCTTCAAGATCATCAAGTCCAACCATTAACCCAATGCCACCATGTCCCCTAAACCATGTCCTGAAGAGCCACATTCACACTTTTTTTGAACACTTCCAGTGATGGTGACTCCCCCACCTCCCTGGGCAGCCTGTTCCAATGCTTGACCACCCTCTCGGTAAAGAAGTTTCTCCTAATACCCAATCTAAACCTCCCCTGGTGCAACTTGAGGCCATTTCGTCTTGTCTTATCATTAGTTAGTTGGGAGAAGAGACCAACCCCCACGTAGCCACAATCCCCTTTCAGGTAGTTGTAGAGAGCGATAAGGTCTCCCCTCAACCTCCTCTTAAGGCTGAACAAACCCAGTTCCCTCAGCCACTCCTCATAGGACCTGTTCTCCAGACTCCTCACCAGCTTTGTTGCCCTTCTCTGGACATGCTTGAGTACCTCAGCATCCTTCTTGTAGTGAGGGGCCCAAAACTGAACACAGGATTCAAGCTGCGGCCTCACCAGTGCCGAGTACAGGGGCACGATCACTTCCCTACTGCTGCTGGCCACACTATTTCTGATACAGGCCAGGATGCTGTTGGCCTTCTTGGCCACCTGGACACACTGCCGGCTCATGTTCAGCCAGCTGTCAACCAGCACTCCCAGGTCCCTTTCCGCCGGGCAGCTCTCCAGCCACTCGTCCCCAAGACTGTAGCGTTGCATTGGGTTGTTGTGACCCAAGTAAAGGACCTCAGCCCATCGATCCAGCCTGTCCAGATCCCTCTGCAGAGCCCTCCTGCCCTGCAGCAGATCAACACTCCCACCCAATTTGGTGTCATCTGCAAACTTACTGAGGGAGCACTTGATCCCCTCATCAAGATCATCAATAAAGTTATTGAACAAGACTGGCCCCAGAACCGAGCCCTGGGGAACACCGCTTGTGACCAGCCACCAGCTGAATTTAATGTCATTCACCACAACTCTCTGGGCTCGACCATCCAGCCAGTTCTTTACCCAGTGAAGAGTACACTTGTCTAAGCTGCGAGCCACCGGTTTCTCCAGGAGAATGCTGTGGGAGACACTGTCAAAGGCTTTACTAAAGTCCAGGTAGACAACATCCACAGCCTTTCTCTCATCCACTAGGCGACTCACCTGGTCATAGAAGGAAATCAAGTTGGTCAAGCAGGATCTGCCTTTCAGAACCCATGCTGTCTGGGCCTGATCCCTTGGTTGTCCTTCATATGCCCTGTGAGCACTCTCAAGATGAACCACTCCATGATCTTTCCCGGTACGGAGGTCAGTACAGGACTGTAGTTCCTGGGATCTTCCTTCCAGCCTTTCTTGTAGATGGGTGTCACATTGGCAAGCCTCCAGTCTTCTGGGACCTCCCCTGTTAACCAGGACTGCTGATAAATGATGAGATTGTCTCCACCTGTTTGAGAGTAACTAACTGGTGAAAGCTAACCACTTTTAGACTCTAGAAAGGCATTCTGGCAACAGAATTGTGATGGAAACCACTTCCCAAACTCCCTCTGGATATCCATGGGTCTCTAACAAGATCTTATTTGCAGTATTCAATGAAGACACTGGGGACTGAATTTTTACAAAAATATTCTTAGGTGTTCTGGAGGGGGGATTTCATATAGCTTCTTATACCAGGACAGAAGGAGTTGTCTCTATGGCTCGTAGTGGGGAACTCAGCCCCTCTCATACAGTAGAAAAGATGTCTGTAAAGAGTTGCTGTAGAGAACATACTTGTGGCTCTTTCTTAAAAGAAAACTGCAGAGCCATATTCGATGTGCTTGATTAGCCTATCTTTTGAGCTAGGGGAACAGGAAGCACCCCTAATCCTGAACGTATGTAGTTGAGTTAGGAATGACAGTATTTGAGCAAAGAAGTCCTGACTCTTAGATGGACTATTAGTATAGGTGAAGCTATGTAAAAGGTTTTAGCTTGGAAATTGCTCACATACAGGCAAATAAATGCACTGTATTTGACCACACAGATACATTCTTGGTGAGTTCTCTCATGAACCTCAGCATAAATGAACAAGATGAATATTGTATCATCTGAGTCACAGGAGTAGAAGATCCATCTTCCTGAAATTGTTTCATCGTTCCTCTTGTCAACTACTTTTCTTGATCTTTGCTTACAAAGGTATTTCTAGGTTCAATAAAAGATATGAGCACAGTGTTTATTTGTAGTATTCACAGTAAGTCTCAGCTTGAAGGAAAATATGTGAAAGCAAGCCCATGAGCCTAAGGATAATAGTTCTTGTGTTTATTAACCAAGAGGGAATATTTTTCAGAATGGATGTGTTTAAAGGGAGTGTTCTGTTAAGCTCAATGAGATCTAAGAATATGTGCTGACTATAACCAAGATCACTGCATGGTTTAGAGAAGTATATCTTGTTTTGATTTTTTTTCCTTTTGCCTTCTATGTCAGGCCTTTGAGGAAAAATACAAACAGAAGAGAGCCCTAAGGGTTCTAAACTGTATACTTAACATATTATAAAAAGCAGTAAATATGGGAAGAAAAGTATAGTAGTTCCCTATCTTAGACACAGTTTGATCTAAAGTTCATCAATTAAATAACTGGACATTTTTCCCACTGCCTACAAAAAAGTTTAATATAGTCTTCCACCCAAAGATTTCAGAGCTTTGAAAAATTAAAGAATCGCTCCCCTTCCCCTCTCCCCTGCAACAAAAAAACCTCACAACAAATGAACAAACAAATCAGAAGTGCAGAGGATTAAAAGGTACTGCCCATTTTTGTCACCTCTAGTTTTAGATGTTCAACTCCAGACACATCACTTGTCTGATGGACTAACCACAAGGGTGGTGAAGCTGGAGGTGCAAAGCAGATCTCTGCAAGTCACACTCTAACCACAGGCACTCAACATAAACAGTAATCCTGAATACTGAGTGGGACATCATACCACAGCTGCAATGTCTCTGTGTGAGGCAATTGTCCTATCTGCCATGAACAAGGACATTCATATCTAGCTAGGAATATTTCACCAATTCAGGACAATTAATGGTATGATAATTCAACATATTTAATCTTTAATTGAAGTTGCAGAACTTACGAAAAAATAAAACAGTGAGGCAGAAATAGCAGAAAAATATATTGATTTGTCAGTAATTGATTTAAAAAAACCCAAAACACAACACCCCATGAATCCTGCTCTCATTATGCCATCTCAGATTGATGTTTTGGGTTATTATGTGTTTTTGCAACTAACTCATCTGCAATAAAAGCCCGAGAGCAAGGAAATATGACTCAGAAAATGGTTTAAAAGCACCAAAGAAAACTGAACTCCTCATGATGCCTTAGAAAGCTATTGATAGCTCATCATCAGTGAGAGAGCCTAGCAGAAGAACAGTGAACAGTCTCCCTTCTTGGTATTAGCAGAGGTGTGCCATAATCTTTAGATGTCAAAAGGTTTTGCTGTGTCTGACCTAGCTTGAATAGCTGGGATGAGCTCTCTGCAAATCTTTACACATTGCTTATGTGCTGTATGTATTATTTTGAAGATAATAGCAGATAAACCAAAGGCTCTTTGCACATGTGTCCATTTTATTGTTGCAAATAATTCCAGGGTGAATTTTAGTGTTAATTACTATTAATTTGTTCACTACTATGATGAAGAGGAATTGCTTGATGTCACTTTTTTTCTGATATGGAAACCCTGTTAGTGTCAGTCAAGCAAAACACCAAAGCATGTGTTGAACTCTAAATACACAACACAGGTTACGGTGAGACTCTTCACATGTTCAAACATTTGCTTCCACCCTCTGCTGGATTGAGGCATATGTCCTGCAGGTGCATCTCTGAGTACTGTAAAATGGACTTAAGGCTAAATTCTTGTACTACCAGTGAATTAACGTTAAAATTTTCTATCTGAACTATTATACTGTAATATATTTCTTAATATAATACTGCCTCATTGTTCTCTACTGTGAATTAAAAGCTAAACACCTGAGCAGTGCCAAAGTTCACATGACAATCCACTGCTTGAATTGTATACAACTCTTGAGGCAATAGCCTGAGTATTTGAACTAGAAAACGGAACTAAGAAAGATAACTGTTTATTATTTTATATTGTGTCTTACATCTTTGTTACCTAGCTTACTGATGTGTATCTGATTGATGAGGGATAACGATGATTTTGTACTGTACTGAAGCTGAGGGTCTTTGTCCTTTGGCAAGGCCCACAGAAGATTTAGGTACTATCCAAAGCAAGGTTATAAGTAGGGTAAATGAATGGTGAGGGGTTGGCTTTCTAGCTAGTATTCACTTACAGTGAATTCTGAGAAATAATTCAGCCCTTAGATGCTTGGATGTAAATACTTATCTGGTATCAGTAAAACCAGCTGTAATACAGTTTTAACGTCTATTGTAAATTTTAAGCTATTGAAATAGCAGACAAAAAGGTGGAATGACCTTGTTATACATTGGTAAATGAGGTCTATTTCACTTGCCTTTTGTTCAGAGTTCTGGTTGGCTATTGGTTTTCTATTGTAAACTCTGGTGCATATTACAGAATAAACCTGCTCAGTGCTGGAGAAAGCTGATTGTCCAGTACTTGGTAGGGGATTATGAGGAGAGTCCTTGGATACACCGCCTCATCTGAGACTCTATCTGCTGCAGCTAGACAAGTTGGACAAGATGTCTTTTTGCCTTATGTGCTTTTGCTGATGATGCTGGTCAAGTATTGAAAAATAATGTAACTCAGATTTGCCTACCAGCTCCGTTGCAAACCCTTGACATCAGTTACAGTGGCTTTTTGTGGGCAGCACAATATGCGTAAGTATGCATGGCGTTACTCTGAGTTCCCACAGTTACCACACAGGTCTGTGGCTGCTTCTGCTTGGTTCTGCTTCATGGGTCAACCAGTGGAACCAGTCCTAGCTTTATTTATGTACGTACCAGTGTTGTCCATCTCCAGTCTGCACCCACACTTAAGCAAAAACCAATCAGGAGCTTGGCTGCACCTCCCTGATGTTGAAACCTGCCCAGCTCCCTCCACATGGCTTCTCTCCTCCCTTCCTAGGGTTTTCAGGAATACATACAGAGAGTGGTTTAATTTGGTACAGTAAAGGACACTTGTGTAGGGAGTGAATACATTCCATGTGTGCATATTTATATAAATTCCCATATTAGTCTGTTTACTTTAGCATAAGTACTGATGCAGAAGACAAAATGTGACTGACACCTGGAAAGATATGTGACCTACTTTATCCAGTAGTAATGGTTTCCCTGGTTATATACTGAAAGTTCATTGGGATGATGGCTGCCACATCTCTGCTTCTGTGATTATCCTGGTCTCAGTTACTCTTGCACATTCTCTGAATCAGTGTCCTATGGCTATGGCAGCTGAAGAGACTAAAGAGTCAAGATTGTAATCTGTGGAAGATTATGAGGTATGCACATATTTGGTTTGGCCTTGCTACTCCCCTGTTCCAGGCTCTGCTCTCTCACTGTCTCCCCTGCTTGCTCTTTTTGGATAACCGCCTGTTGCTACTCCATGTGCCCATTTTCCATGCTTTGGGATGCCTTAGATTTATCCTCTCTTTTCTTGTTGCGTGGGGAAAGAAGAACCCTGCCCACAACTTAAGCCATCCAGGTGAATCCTACCAAGTGAGGTGACTGCTGTCCTGGGAATAGGCATGTGAGAAACAGACTGCCTGTGAAGGTGGCCCAAGCACAGGGCCAGACTTGAAACAGCTCAGATGTTGAGTGTTGGAAGGACATGCTGGATGAGTGCAGAGGCCAGTAAGGAAAGCTGTATAGCTTAAAGAACATGTTTTCATGTGCTGGTTTTTATTGGGGATTTTCCTATTAGAAAGTGGGGTGCCTTGTATTTTTTTTTATCCAGATTACTGTGCATGATTGCTTGGTCAGATGGTAACCAGTTTTGATTCAGAGATCTTCCAGGGAGGACAGAGAGTTTACTGTGAGTAAAGATCCATGTTTCTTTGGATCAAAATTAAGTATGAAGAGCACATAAATGCACACATATAAATATATACAAATATATGTATGTGTGTAAGTGGCAATTATCTTGGTCTGTTTTTGTGCAAGTCTGTATTTTGTCTGGCTGAGATGGAGTTAATTTTCCCCATAGCAGCCATCATAGTGCTGTGCTTTGTATTGGTAGCTAGGATGGTGTTGATAACACACTAGTGTTTTGTCTACTGCTGAGCAGTGCTTGCACAGTGTCAAGGCTGTCTCTCCAACATTTCTCCCTCCGCCACCAGTAGGCTGAGTGTGGGCAAGATCTTGGGAGGACACACAGCCAGGACAGCTGACCCAAACTGGTCAAAGGGATATTTCATACCATATGGCATCAGCTCAGCAATAAAAGCTAAGAGAAAGGAGGAGTGGGGGCATTCGTTTTTCCAACGTTTGTCTTCCAGAGCAACCGCTACGTGTACTGAAGCCCTGCTTCCTGGGAAGTGTCTGAACATCGCCTGCTGATGGGAATTAGAGAGTAAATCTTTTGTTTTCTTTTGCTTCTGCACACAGCCTTTGCTTTTTGCTTATTAAACTGCCGTTACTGGACCCATGTGTTTGGTCTTTTTTTTTTCCTTCCTAATTTCTCCCCCCCATCCTGCTGAGGAGGGGAGTGGTAGAGCGGCTTTGTGGCACCTGGTATCCAGCCAAGGTCAACCCACCACCAAGTCCATACCAGGAGAGGATTCTTAGCATTGTCTGCCTTTGGCACAGCCTTCAGATTAGCGCTTGGACAGCTGAGGTGTGGTTCCCCATGAAACTCCATGTTTCAAAATATTACCAGGTGGACTAAGGATAGGGTCCTTTGTGACAAGTGCCATACTTGCCTTCTAGATAAACCAAGAACACAGAAAAGCACTCAGGATGCTGCTCCTTGAGGAAGAGGTGTCCAAATTCATTCTTTGTGAAGAGAGCAAAGTGTGGCATGAGGTGAATGAAGGTCTTTTGTCTTGGACAACAATAAAGGTTTTTAGAGGAATAAAAATGGTGTTACTTGTTGACATGTGGCTCACCTCTTGCCTGTATGGCTTGGGAAAAGAACCTTGGCATTGGTAGTATCTGTTCTCCTCTTCATGTGGACCCAAGAAAGTTTTATCCAGTATTGTGTGCTCTGTCCTGTGTGTGGTGTTTTTAAATCTTGGTGACTTTTGATGACTTAGAATCTTCTCAGTGGGGGAAGACTGCTTCAGTACATCCCAGCATGAGTTATACTCAGGAAAATGATGTAAGCAGTTCATAGTGCCTGCTGGAGTGTTCTGGCCTGGGTCCTTGGGAAACCAGGTGCTTGTTTTCTACCCAGCCCTCTTGGGCAGCCAGCTACAGTGTGCATGTATGCCTGATGAAAGGCTGATAGCCAAGTCCTGTTGCTGGTCTCCTTTTCGTTTGGCTATAAGTTAATCAAGTGGTGAGACTCAGGTAGGGCCAGCTATGTGGTTGGTCCCATGATGCAGCTGTCAAAGGCATGGAAAACTCTAGGCAGGGGCTTGTGGGAGGACAGCAGAAGGCCTGAGGGCATGTCAGGCCATGTGTAGTGTGAGCACATATGGGATGGACAGGAATGTTGATAGCTGCCTACAGGGCTGTAGTATAGGTTGCCCTTAGTGAGAGAAACTGAAGTGAATGATGTGAATGGCATCATGATGCTCAGTTCCAAGGCTGTGAGCTACTGATTTTAGTGGATTTTGTACTGCACAACAACCAGGGTATCGCTATGGAATATGAAGGTAATTATGTAAAGCTAATTCATTTGCATGTGGTCCTATTGCCTGGAGGAGCTTAATGCCCATTGGAAAGCACATCTTATTATACTCCTTTTATCAGGAACCACATCAATACACTAACCCTTATCTGTGAAATGTTTCTGTGTTGTTTTCTCAGGATTTGGCCTTCAGTTCATGGAAGTCCAATTCATTAGATAATAAATAACAACAACAACAACAAAAATTCTCAATTTTTAAATAATTATCATTTCACAATACCTACACTTTAAGCAAAACTTCTATTTTACATTTCTACATTTGGAAAGTCCAAAAGGCCCCATCTCAACTCTTTTGAAAGTCAAAGGGAGATTGCCACTAGGCAGTAAGCATGATAGATGCATAATTTGCAGTTGCATCCATTTTCTCTCTGATCTATTTTTCTGTCTGCTATTTAAAAAGTAAATGAATGGGGAAATCAGATCTACAAAGGAATTAACACACCAGTCTAGGGTAAAGCTTTATCTGCCTACCAGGCTGCCATGGCTCACAATAAAGTGAAGCTTCTCTTCTTATGCAAACAATTTTAACAATTTGGAAGCCTTTGTAGGCCAAGCTGTACAGGGATGCAAGTATTGCCAGGCAGAAATCTTAATTTCAATCCTATGCAAGACCTACAGTGTTAACATTCATAAGGAGTTTATGAATAGGAATCAAGAGGAAATTACCTACTTCTTATCAATAGTCACTATTTCCTCCATCTGCTGAGAGGGTTGGGGGAGAATATTTAGTATCTTTATCATTAAAATGTCAAGTTATTTCTTTTGTAGATTTTTGGAGTGCATGTGTTGCATTACAGCACAAAGAGTGCACATCCTCTGTGCATAGGGAACACAAAGTCTATTATACTTTTTAATACTACTCTTATGTGGTGTGTGGAACAGAAATAATCAACATTCTTGGCTTTCTGCGTATGGAAGGATTCTTCAGCTGCCCCTAGTCCCGTGGAATAGAATCAGGGAGTGAAGTACAAGGTTTGCAAATGAGAGATTTTAGGAACCATATAACTGCCTACCAGTAAACACTGGCTCTCTATAATTGAAAAAGAGGATGGGCCCTGGACTTTCCTTGTCCCCTGCAGTGATCACTGAGAAGGTTGGTAACTAGACCTGATTGGCCTTCTGTAGTCATTTTAGAAAGATGGAACATGTGTAGAGTAACTCATGACTTATACCAGTAGAAAGCAAAGGAGGTTTTGGCCCCTTATGCCTTCCTGAGATGATGTATGTTCAGGATTTTTGCAACACTTCTTGCCAAGGCTGGTGAATTTAGGATGGAAATGAGCCCATTCATGATTTTTGTGACATGAAATTAGATGTAGCCGTTGGTTTTCTGGACCTTAAATTGCCTGAGGTGAGACAATGGGCAGTGTTTTCCAGAAAGAGTATGTTCTGACTGGAGGACATCTCTGAGCCACAAATGGTTAGAAGCTGGAAGGGTATTCTGGGGAAATGTCATTGCAGACCTGCCTTGTTCTTCCCTAAGCACCTTATGTTTGCTGGTGTTGAAAGTAGACCTTTAGTCTCACCTATCTGCTTGTTTTTGTGTGCTTATGTGAGTGGCGCTGAATTTGCTCCATGTAAGGATAGTGTCCTCTAACTGGTGGAGGAAGGAAAATGGTTTTCTGTGTCACATCCTGAGACAGAGTACAGCTATTGAGTCTGAGTCTTCTGATGTCTGCATCCATCCCATCCATCCATCAGAAGTAATAACTTCTGAGCTGATGCAAGTTAAGTATAATCAACTCTTTGCAGACAATTCTCTTTTCTGCAGCTAAAATATGCTCATGCAGGTGGATAATCTAATGCAATTTGACTATACTTTCCAATGTAAAGGGAGCAGGTGTCTTGTCTAAGAGACATCTGCCTCTACTCCTGAGATTAAATATTCTGGCTCAGCTGATAGAAAATAAAATTGGCAAGCTCTAAAAAAATCAACATTTTTCTATGACAAATTTGAGCTTGAGATCAGCCACCTGAAAAATGAGAAGCTCATTGTGACTTAATTTTCATTTACCTTGTTCTTTTGCTGTTCAGTCATCTTCCTTTCCTTAAAAATATTTTAAAAATGTGTATTGCTGAATATTCACTGACTCACAAATTAAAATTATGTACTGCATTTTCATACTACTTCTAGTTCTGATATGATATGTTGTTCATCTAGCAGATCTGCATGGTATTTACAACCTCTGTGGGTCTCCAAAATCACTGTGGGAATTCTGAAATGCACAATGTTCCATTTAAAAAAAAAAAATCATAAGATAATAGCCGTATTTCAAAGCTTGAATGGAAGTTTCAGCTGTCTTTCTTTATAAAGAAGTTCCAGTGTGTAACTGTATTCATGACTCTTTCC
>NW_010562642.1:22304-51642 GCF_000687285.1 Phaethon lepturus
GTTGACATATCGTAGAGGAAATTGAACAAAATAGAAAATATGTCTATTTTAAAAAAAATATTCAGATTTCTTTGAAATGTGTCTTTAATTACATTGAAATATAGATCTGATCTTTTACTGTTTAACACCAATTCTGACTTATCTCTTTGACCAGAACAATGATTAGAAAAACACCAGTGTATTACATTTACTTTATATGAGCATAAATGACTATCTGAAGCACAGAATGATAAATCAAGGTCAGTGTTTATCTTGCAGATAGAAGACTAAGGAACAGCTGGTCACTATGATTGAGTCTAAAATGAGATTCCTCAGTCCATGTTTAAACAGTTCAAGTTGTAAGAGGTGGTGAGAATCCCGTATCTTCCATTTTCTACAATAGATAATTAAGGATGTTTAGTGCTTTTGAAATGAAAACAATTTATGTAAGTGCCTTTTAAAATCTAGGACTCTCTAGGGATGTCTAACTTTATACTCTATTTTGGTATTTTAGTACTCCTTGCAAATAAAATAGCCCTAGAGTCTATTTTTTTGATATAAAAAAGAAAAAAAAAGCTTGCTTTTCATAGTATGGAAGTCAAGTTGGTTTTGTATACTGTTATTTTTGAGCACATCAAGAACACAAAGAATAAAAGCATTTGGTTTTGGGAGTTATCTTGTCTGCATGTGGATACGTCACTTCTATATGCAGCGCATATCTATGTATTTAAAGATCTGTACTGGGAAAGATGTTGAAGATAATAAAGACAAGGAACACAAGCATTGTAAAAGTGAACAGAATAAAAATCTTAGATGATTATTTTTGCACATTTTATGAATATAAATATCAGTTGCAGCTACTTGATCAGTTTTTGTTTCCTTCCCTTCTGCTTATTAAAGGGAACTTTAAAAACATGAACAGTGTATCCGTAAAATGCTTAAGGCTTGATATCAGAACAAGCTGAGTGATCACAGTATTCATATGCATAAGAGTATAGAGGTGAAAACAGAATTATACTAATATGTGTGGGAAACTGATGCAGTAAATTGACTTTACAGTGAAGAATGTCTGCATTTTCAGTGTTAGGTCTGTCAATAAATGTTGCTCCCCTTTCATTGTCCCAGGTGAAGAAACTGAAGTGGAAAAGACTTTCTCTTCTCTCTCTCTCCCTCTCTCTGTGTCTCTTTGTCTCTCTCTATGTAAATGAAAAAGTATGAGAAGCAAAATATTGATTTTTATCATGTGTACAGATTATATTTTCACAAATTAAAGTAAAAACACTGCATGAAAATTATTGAAGATGTGAAAAACGTATTTATACTCTATTAATTTAACTCTGTTGGGGAATCACAGATCTTGAGTAATAAAACACAGAATTAACTAGATTTTTCAATAGTGTAACTTCATCTTTATCACCAATGACAACAAATAACAGTCCTGGTGTTTTCACAGGGTGTTGGAAACACAGCTGTGAATTTTGGGGCCAAATCTAGCCATTTCTTATTGTTCATAATGCGGAGACCACTTCTTGTTGAAGCAGCTGGAAGGAACAAGGAGAAGGAAGTGTAGTTTTGGGTGATCAACGGGTTTGTGAATGGGATTGTTTATAGTGAGGAAGAGCTCTGGAAAGGAAAAGCAAGTGATTTTTAGTTGAATGTGTGGCATCCAACTGTACATTCTAGACATCTACAGTGAATGTGGCAGACTTTTGAAGTCTTTATTGCATCAGAGACCTTCCTATCACATATCTTTGTGCTGACCTGATTGCTGAGTGAATTGATACAAGGATGTGTCAAGAAGGAGTAGAAAATATATGCAGCAAAGGACAAAATTATTCACTGAACAAAGGCAAATAGACTGAAGTGTTCATGGAAATGTGTCATGTATGTCACGATTTCCTTCTTGTATAGGCTGCATTAAATATGTTGCACCTCAGAATGACTCCCCAGCTTCTGGATTTGTGTGCATGACCTGGTTGTTTCCTGATGTGTCTTGTACCAGTTTTATTCTACCTCTTCCTCTCCATCTCTATGCCTTCACTTTCCTAGGAGAAAGAGCACATGAGCTTTGGGGGGACTTTGATCAGTTTTGGGTAGCTCCCCAACTAATTGTGAATAGAAATTACAAGTTTCATCCTGGAGTGCATTCATTGCAGTCTATGTATAGTCTTCAGGTGGAAGCCCTTGCTTTTCAGCTGTGTCACTGGGATGAACAACAAAACTCAACAGGAAAGCAAGGTTGTTTTAAAGCACTTCTAATCATCTGGAGTTTTGGAAGTTTCATGTTCCCTTGACTTCCTTGTCCAATTCTGCAAGGTCCCCAAAAGCCATTGTTTAGTTTAGGGATGACCTTTTATCCTGGTCTTTACCCTATTCATTTCCTTTACTCAGTCTATGAGGATGGGTTAGATGCTTTCCTTTGTGTT
Organism: Phaethon lepturus; assembly: GCF_000687285.1. Classification (NCBI taxonomy): domain Eukaryota; kingdom Metazoa; phylum Chordata; class Aves; order Phaethontiformes; family Phaethontidae; genus Phaethon; species Phaethon lepturus. Next base: position 24,710 of record NW_010562642.1, read on the forward strand.
TCTGAAGTTCCCCATCTTGAACAGTTGCTGCAGAAGACAAAGGTCTTTAGGCATGCTTTGCACTGATGCTGTGGCAAATGCTGTTCAAGTACAACTAAGGATCGGGACCATATGCTAACTGTCAGACATGATTATTTTTCAGAACTATACCCACAGAAGTGAGTCCTTTGATCATATCCCAAAGGCAGGAGCAAGAGGTTCTCTCTGGTCATATTAATGTCATGCTGGTTTTCATTTATTTTTCAACCAAGCTTTTTCCTTACTATGGTGAAAATCCTCATAAATAAATAATGGAGCATTAAACATCTCAGTACGCGCTTGGTATCAAAAGTGTTTGCCTTTTAATTTTAGAATGCTTTAAAATTTATTTTAGATGACTCTGTGCTGGTATTATATCATGTGCTCAGTGTTCAACAGCTGTGGCATTTCTGCTGGTTGCTTGTCTCCGCTGAGGAGATGCCTGAAACAACATTTCCCCAGAGAATTAATTTCCATAAAGAAGGCTCTTACTCATGAATGCCTTCTTCTAGGTCATGGTGTAACTCATCAGCAGATCAGAGGGGGAGAACTTGTACTTTAGCTACCTGCAGTGCTATTGACACAAAGATAGATGGTGTCTAATTTTGGGTATTATACTATAAGCCCCCCATGACTGAGAAGTTTCCACTTCAGAACTTTCTCTTCTGACAAATACAGAAGGAAAATACTTCTCTCAGGGAAAGCATCGTGCCATATTTAACATTAACCTGTGTCCCGTGGTTGCCCCAAAGTCAATGTCACTAGCAAGTCTGGATTAAAATTATGAAATTATGGGTAATAGATACCCAGTTGTGCTTTCTTTGTGTAAAATCTGGAAATACGAGATAATATTCCATCTACTAACATATAGTCTTTTCTCTCCTTGGAAAAGAGAAATATGTAGTCCGAAGGTAGTAATGTATAAATAATACACTTATATGGCTGCTAAGCAAAATAAAGTCTTGGTGTCTGTATTTTGAAATGGCTGCCAGCAAGTTAGTTGGAGCAAGTTCAAAATCAAATGCAGATCAAGTATTGTGTTGTGACTGTCTACCTAGATTTATTGGATAAATATAGCTGGACAAAATGTTTTCCATGTGATTCAGATGGTGTGTCACCAAGAAGGCTTCCAGAAAATGATGAGACTCTGGGGTGGAGTGATGGCTGTCACAGTAATGTAGGCTGCAACACAGGTGTTGAGTTTTTTGTGCTGGTTAAGAAAGGATTAGAACAATCACAGCACCAGAAATTGTGCTTCCACATGAATATGCCCCATCAAATACAGAGGAATACTGAAACTTCAGTCTTGCAAATATCTGTATGTACCTGCACATGCAGAAGTGCTACCAAAATCAATGGCATAGCATGTAGAAGGTGCATGCTTATGAATTTCTGTGAAATAAACCAACCATGATAGGTAGCATGAGCTTCTTACAGACTAGAAATGAGTAAAACAACCATGTGTTACTGTTACGGCTTTGTATTTCTCTTTCTTTTGCTTTGCTTATTTTCATTTGGAATTTTACTATTTTTTTCAGGACTTTAACCAGTGCTTTATATTCTCTTAGGTTAATTTATCTTATTTCTTGCTTCTCCAATCTCATTTTCTTCCTCTAAAACTCTTTCGCAAGACTTTTTCTCCTAATTTTATAGAATCTTAGAATGATATAATAGTTTGAGTTGGAAGGGACCTTTAAAGGGCATCTAGTTCAACCCCCCTGCAACGAGCAGGGACATCTGCAACTAGATAAGGATGGTCAGAGACCCATCCAACCTGACCTGGAATGTTTCCAGGGAAGGGCCATCTACCACCTCTCTGGGCAACCTGTGCCAGTGTTTCACCACCCTCATTGGGAAAAATGTCTCCCTTCGATCTAGTTTAAATCTACCCTCTTTTAGTTTAAAAACATTACCCATTGTGCTATCGCAACAGGCTCTGCTAAACAGTCTGTCCCCATCTTTCTTAGAAGCCCCCTTGAAGTACTGGAAGGCTGCAGTAAGGTCTCCCCAGAGTCTTCTCTTCTCCAGGCTGAACAACCCCAATGCTCTCAGCCTTCTTTTCTACCATTTCTCTCTTCAAGGTTTATTTTTACTCTTTTTTTCCCTAGTGTCCCTGTTTTACACCTACCTATTTCTCCTGTTTTTCTGCTACTGTTTAACCCTTTCCAATCTATTTATTTTATTCCCACTTTCTCAGTCTTATGCCATTCTATTGTCTATGGCTTTTGTCCTGGGTTTCATTACAGGTATATAGGAAATAGCAGAAAAGCAAAATTGTTTATGAGAATTCATGTATTTCAAGAGTATGAGTAATAGATTTCTTACACTGCAGTGATGAGAAAAGGAATATTTGGAATTTCTATTCTGTTTAACAAAATAACTTTTTCATAATTTATAGCTGTTAGTCCATAGAAAGTGTAGTAATTGTGTACTAAAGAATCTAATATATAGGATTAGCTTGAGCCAATTGTTTAGGTTTACAAATTGCATCAACATAAAGGAGAGTGAGACATTTTTTGAGCTTGAGGAAGAATTGCTGATGAAAGCCCTTTAATGAGGTTTGAAATACACGTTCTTCTGATTTTCTTTACTCTTGTGCATTTTTTGCAAGGCTGGTTAGGTGTGAACTACATCAGTAGTCTTTAAGAAATGGTCAATTACTGGGAACTGCAAATTAGGTCTACCTGTCAGAGTCTCCAAAGGGAAAGCTTTGCTCAGGAAACAAGAGAGGAACCGAATGTCATGGGAATCTCTAAATCAGCTGTGACAACAAGGAAATCTGTTTTCAAAGAAGATCAAGCCAATAGCCCTTCCTGCAAGAGTGAGGAATTTAAAAGGAAAAACGGGCAAGTTCAGAAGCGGCACTGCAGGGTAAGACTTCAATATTATTAACAGGTCAAAGGAAACAAACTGGTGGGAAACAGATGAACTAGACAAACTAAGAGAACAGCCTACCTCATAAACTTAAGATGAACCGCAGGTTGTATTCCTAAACTTGTTTTGTCCACCTTTTCACTACCCACTCCCCCAAACACCCTTTAAGGGTCCACTGCCCCTGTCTTCCCTGCACTTTTGCAGAGTGGCCCATGCAGTACAGTGGATCTACCTCGTGTTTGGTACCATGAGGATGCAGAGACAGGAGGCACTAGGAAAATCCTAAGGTTTTCTATAATTTTGACAACCTAAAATATTCTAACAACAGAACATATCTGCATGAGATAGGCAATATCAGGGTTTTGTCTTCTAGAGTTTTAGCTAAAGCAACTAGACTAACACAAATAATTGTAGGTGTCTATTTCAGTTTGGGAAGAATTTCCTGAGGCTCCACTGATCCTATAGGCTAAATCTCGGTCAGAGACAATGAAACTTTAGACACTTTGCTCATTTGCACAGACCTACATATAGCCACCTAAATTTAGCTCAATATCATCCTCATTCTGAAAAATAGTAGGCTGGAGGTGGGAAAAAGTTTGGGAGGTGACACAGCTGGGACAGTGGACCATAACTGACCAAAAGGAAATTCCATACCACGTAAAAGATACTTCATACCATATAAAGTCATGCTCAGCAATAAAACTGAAGGGTAGTTGTTCCAAAGTAGTTGCTCAGAGACTAGCTGGACATCGGTCCGCTGGTGGGAGGTGGTGAGTGATTGCCTTTGCATTGCTTGATTTATTTTTTTTCCTTCTTTTTTTTTGTTCAGTTAACAAACTGTCTTTATGGTGACCCATGAGGTTTTTGCTCTTCTGATTTTGTCCTCCAGCCTTCTGGAGGGAAAGTGAGTGAATGACTGGGTGGGAACTCAGCTACCAGATGGGATCAATCCAACAGAGTTTCTCATCGCGTCATGACTGCTGATCAATATTGAATGGGGTGTGAGCACTATTATCTTTTTTTTTTTTTTTTTCAAGTGCTGTTTTTTAGCTTGGGTATGCTGCAGATCACTTCCACAACCACAATGCTGAAGAGAGGGACTAGGAGCCTCATATGCTGGAAAAACAACATCCATCAGCTATAATATTTTCATTTGCCTAAGAGAGGTGTCCAGCAGAGCCCCATCGTAGAATGGTTCAAGAAATGATCCACAACATAAGCCTAGCAGCATGCTGGAGAAATGCTGAAGTTGTATGCAGGAAATTGTGTGTGAATATAGAGTGTAACTAATGGTATCTTTTATGGAAGAAAAAAATGTGCCTTTGCTGTTACTATTTTGATCACTAGGACTTGTAGAGGTCACTGTTATCACTGTTATTATGGTAATGGTAGTAGCCACTAATTTGCAGTTGTTTCTAGAAGTGTTTTGGTACCTCAGTAGGATTGAAAAGAGAAGGTATGTGAAGAGATGCTCTCTTTTTGCTGACAGTTTACAGAGTGAGGCTAGGCTTAGATTCAACAGGCAAACACGTAAGTATCTGAAAAAACACAAGACAAAAAAAGTTAGTATACTCAATGGTAGTAATTTTCCTTAGGATAGAGAGGCTGGAAAGATCCCTGAATAGTTTCTACAAATGTGAAGGAATGTTTTTATATAGGAATGTTGGGAAGCTGCTTCTTTATAGTAGCTTGTCATATATGCATTTCTGAAGTGTTGGGTGTCTTTTAGCTCATCATTTTATAGCACCATGCTTACAGGGATCTCATGCCTGCTAGCTTGCTATAGGAATGGAGGGGCTAGACACCATCTTAGGAAACTTAAATTTCCTAAAAGAGAGATTTGCACCACTTTTTTTTTGTCCCATGACACCAATACTATCTGTTGAATAGATATGGAAAATGAGACTAGAAAGCTAAATGTCATGGACAAGGTCGAACAGAAAAGAATGGTAGAGCTGGGATTTGAAGCCACTTCTCTCCCAGGTGTCTTAACCACAGATCTAATCTGCCATTCTTTGTTTTAAAGGTAATTTATTTTGTAAGTCAAATTCTCCTTATATTACTCCTAAGATGTAGCAGGGTAATAAAAATAATTAAGCAGATGTTCAAATCACTAAATGAGTGTCATTTTTTGTTTGAAGGCTGTCCCAACATGAACTCAGATTTCAGTCTCCAGTGAAAATGTCTGATATAATGTTGGGTTTTAACATATTACCAGAGAGAAAGATATTTAGCTACCTTCATTGTATTCTGCTATTTGATTAACTGAAGGGCTCAGCAGTCAGCGGACATCTCATTAGCCAATTCACGTAGGCATGCTGTGACTATTTTGGATCGCATATCCACAATTCAAATTGACGGTAAAAGTCCAATTAAAAAATAAATGTATTTTCATACATTGTAGCAGTGGTGGTGTCATGTGGCTTGGGTTTTTCCTTTTATTCCCAATTACTCATTTTAATGATGTTCTCCTGAATGTGAGAAACTAATGTTCTTATTTTGAGCTCTGCTTAGAGAAATTGTCAGGCAACCTTTCCCATACTGTTCTGCTCAGCTACTGCAAAGTTGTGTACTTTGACTACATGTGCAGAGGTTATTGTGCCAGATGGTGTGGTTGTTTCCGGGATGTGAAGAACCACAGAGAGACCCCTGAAATATATCCCTTATGTCATAAAACATCACTTCAACTGGCTTTTCAGAGATGAGACTTAAAGGTAAATTAAAGTGCAGAGAGCCAAATTATATCTAACACTGAATATCGGAAGGTCAGCTGATACATTTCCAAAGGCATTCAATTTATCTCTAGTATTAGACAACTTTTTAGCAAAATGTTCTTTGCTGACATCAGTTTCTTGCTTTAGTCTATTGTTTAAATGACAAAATGTTAATTTATCCATTAAAATAATAGATTAAGTCCCTAAATGCTGTATTTTGTTATTAATTATTCATAAAGTAGAGATTATAAAATGCATTTGCTAGTACTTCAAACTAGGTAGAATTCTATAGTTCTACCGAAGTAGGGAAAACTACTACAAATGATAGGTTTAGTCTGAATTATGTCTGTGCCAAAGCAAAGAACTAGGGAGCTGTGTCTGGTTTCCTATCTACCCCGACCCTCCCCAAGAAAACAAATAATTTTTTTTTTTTTCCTAATGGTTTAGGTCCCTAAATAGCCCTTGTGTTGTATGGAGCAAATGTCAGTGCTGGAAAAAGTGAGTGGGCAGAAGAGGGGACTCTTTCAAAAGTAATCATCAGTTCTGTTGACTGAACTCTATTATGAATCTGACACCACACCCATTCTCCCCCACCCTGTAAGGACGTGCAGAGGAGGGTCCAACATCCTCCCATGGCCAGTGAACAACGGGTAGCTGGTACAGATTGGGGAAATCTAGGATTTTGCAAGTCCTTTTCTGCATACTCCAAGGGTAGCATCTGAGCTTGCTCAAGTACCTGAAGGTGAGTTCTTGGTCATCCTGACAGGGCTTTGTGAGCCACGCATGAGATCCCTTTTCTCCATGGCTGCCTCTGTTCCACCACATAGCAACTGAGCTCCAGGGTACCAGTGAATGCAGTTTTGTGTAGGAGCTCTTCTTGCTCTGACTGACCAAGAACAATGCCTGTGAATATGCATATTCTACCTATTTTTTTTCATACATATATAATTCCCTTTTCCCAAAGGCTCCTGGAACAGTGCTTAGCCATGTCTGCTTATTGGGCTCCGATAATATCCACAACAGCTGAGAGTCAGGGAGGTAGGAAATGAATATGAGTGGGCTAAATCACAGCCCTATGTGGCATATACATTCCTTAGATTTCAGTGAATAGCAGCTAACATCTGATATAAACTGCAGTTCTCAGAAACTATTGTAGATCTTTATTTAATCTGCCTGCTCAGTGTGTGAACTTGCAGCCTGTATATTATGAGGAAAAAAAAAGAACAGAAAATATTTGCCAGTGACTGTAGACTTAAAAGTGCAATCTTTTTCCAATCTGTTCTGGAAATTAAAGTTTTTTTTCCTGTGGCAGCTTGTAAGTGTGTGTAATTCAAGATCCTCACATTTCCATGTTGGCAACATGGTTGCTACTTCAATATTTTTAATGTTTCATGGTCAGCTTCTTTCATCTTCAGCATACTTCAATTACTGATGAAAATGGCACATAAGTGCTTTGAGTAGTAAAGTTCCATTTGTAAATCCCCACACAATGAGGAGGTGAACAAGGGTACTGTGACCAGAGTTTAATGAGAAGCAGTAGACTGATCCAGTCAGATTGATGCGGACTTTTGAAGTTGATCATTCAGTGCCTAAAACAAGCATTTTACTAACAAACATGCCATATAGATTAAACTAAAAGGTTATTTTGATTAACTTTTTTTGTCATTTTGTCAGGTGAACTAAGAAAATATAATTTAAATTCTACAGATGTTTATCCTTATTAACATCTCAAAACTTACAAGAGGGTTACTTTATTTTTCTATGCCACATAATAATACCTTGCTGCTTTGAGGTGCCCTGACTAGTCAGTCTTTTGTGGCTACCCAGTATTCATTTAAGTATCATTTATTCATTGTGATTAGTAATCAGATCTGGGTAAGAGAGAAAACAAATGTAAAAATATTCCTCTGTCTCTGAATTATTTCTTGCTTTTAAGGCAGAGGAAAAGTAAAACAGGTCATCAAGAAATTAAATACATAAAGATCAGAGGTGAGATAATGAGCTCATTTGCATTGCATTCAGCTTTTGTTTTGAACTTCAGAACATGAGATCATAAATCAGTCAACATTTAAATACTACCAGCTATATGAAAAACTAAATAATTTTTTTTTTTTCCCGTTCTCTAAGAATTATTCTCTCACTGGATGCTTTCAGTCTTTCATTTGGTGGTGTCTGAATGTGAAGTTCTGTCATTTTTTCTTTCTTTATTTAAAAAAACCCCAACAAAACAGCCAGAAGTAACTCCAGAAGTCTACTGTAAAGAACAGCTAGTGGAGAGTAGAAGACTAGAAGAGATATTGGACAGGAAGCAGAATTACAGGTGTTGGGTTGTTCAAGAAGCTGCTTTAAAAATGTTTGTCCACTGGTGCAGTTCAGGGCTTGACTTTGGGCAAATGAGACTTGTGCTATGGCACAAAAAACCAGAACTGAGGTAACTGACCCAAAATACAATTTTCTTGTCCATTAGAAGATATTGTATAGGCATTTTACACTACTGCTGGTATCTAGTAATTTCACAGACATAATACACTATTCAGATTTCTGTGAGGCCTGGAGGAAAAAAAACTATCTTATTTTTTCTGGATTGTGGCTTTACAGTCTGCCACTGAATGGTGGAAAATACACAGGACAGCTGTACTTGCCCTGCTCCAAGAACAGACTTAAGGACAACCTGAGCCTGCGGTTACGATAGTGAAGTGTATGTTGGCGTGTATGCTAGAATAGTGCCAGTAAGATTTCCATCTTTGTCCTTCTATTCCTTCCCCATTTAATTTATTTGTAGAGGATAAGACGCTTCACAATATTTTACTGACCAGACTATTTCTCATATCCTTCTGGTAAGGGTGGAGGTGGGTTGAACATCTCTAATTTTCCTTTTCTCAATCACTTGGATGAAGCCTTCTTGCTTTTCTCACAACAGAGAAATTCATGTTCTGAGCAGGGCCAGGCAAGGACCCATGGCTGTGTCAGGAGTTGCCTTTCCTCTGTTTCCCTGAACAGTCTACCAAGGCTGTGACAATTTAGCCTGCTGTGATAAATGATAGCTCAGCTGGCCCATGACTATAGTGGAGGAGGGAGCTTAAAGATATAACAGGATAACCTTTCAGAGATGCCCAAATTTGCTCAAATAAATAAAATCAGAAAAGGGCACCATATTTTTCGTTGGTTTTTTTGCTGTGTCTGAAACTAACCTGCGCCCCAGCTACCACATTACAGTAAAGTCATTTGATTTTCCATTATGTAGGTCATCGGTTCAAATTCAGTCCAAGATGTCACTTGGCCCAATCTTCTGTAAATTAGACACGCTTGACTAGGGGTACTGTCAGATACTCAGTGACCATAAGTGGACAAAATTACATCTTTGCTTTGCCAATATAAAAATGGAGACAAAGACAAAAAAAGATAGTGATATGAGTAAAAAGCAGCTCAGGTGACTTTTTGCAGAAGCCTAATGGAGTCTCCAGTCAGCCCCACTGATAAAGCTGCTATTCCTGCTTGCAATCTATTTTCCACTGAATATAATCAGCCAAACAAACACAAAATAATCTTGTTTGGTGCAGACTGCTGTGTTGGCACCTGAACAGCACCTAATGTGCCAGCTGCTGCTTTGTTTTGTTTTGTCTGTTTGTTTGTTTCTTGCTGTATTAATGGATTTTACATCACTTTTATTATCCAGTGAAAATATAATAAAGACCATTCAGGATATGTGGATGCTAAGGTGGTTTTGTGGAGAAATTTGGGTGCATAGCATCTATTTTTGGAATAGGTGATCTTTGTATGTTTTCACTTGATTACACCTGTACAAAATGTGTGGCCTGTTTACTGCTTTGATCCACTGTGGGTTTTGTAAGGGTGCCTGTACACTGTACACCACATCGTTTTACAGCAGGCACTCTGCTGAACTGCTGCTATCACCCTAAAGAATCAATCTATGCCTCTCTTTATCCTCAACTCCTTTTCCAAAGAAAGACTGATTTCAAACATGTTAAAATTTTTAGGGAGAAAGTGATAGAAGGAAGGAGGTTTGAGTTTTTAATTGCATTGGCATTTCAGATAATTCCTTTTTTTTTTTTTTTGCTTCATTTTCTCAATGGGCTATCTCAGGTATACCAATACCTTCCATTCCTGGACAGTGAAAATAGTGTGATAAAATAAAATATTATATTATTTTGACCTATAAAAGACTAACCAGAAAAAAATACTCATAAATGTGAAAGCCAAGATATTTAAGGTTCTGTTAAATTTAGTTGGACAGGCTTGGTTAACAGATCATTTACTTTCCCAGGTGAAATTAGTACTAATTTCTGAAGCAGGTAAGGGGTGAATTTTAGGACTTGTAAGAATTTTTGAATAGTTGTGGAGGAAAATATCAGAGAAAATCTCAGATAGCTAAGCACTAGTTATGGCCTTTTGTGAGCAAAATGGCTATTACTTATCAAATTATTCTCATAACTTTCACATATATAATAAGCATAGATCTTCACATACCCTTTAGCATTTACAATATCTGTAAGGGTTTTAAAAATAATACCATAGTAATTTAGATAGGAAAATTTGATTTATCTTGATTTTGTGTATTACCCAGAGACCTTCCCTCAACTAATAATCAATTTCATATTTCTGATAAAAGCTTCATGCATTATTTATGGGCTTTAAAGAGTTTTAGACTGGAAGTGTTTATAAAATACTTTGGAGAAGTCCTTGTTTAAAAAATGTTAGGATAACAGCTGTCCATAAAAACATTGATGGTATTAAAACAACAACATAGTATTCAGACTATTTTTATGTCTGGTAGCCTAAGCCATATAACTTAATCACAGCTATCCCAACCTCGTATTCTTTAAATTTTTAAGGTAGAATACATTTCAGGAATAAAACAGATAAGTGGTTTATGGTATGTGATTAAACATGAACAGTAATATGAAGTGCATAAAATATACAGAACACAAAAGTATATACAATGGTGTGTCAACACAGGCAAACAGATAGGCATTTGAGTGCATACACATACATGGCTTTTTGATATATCAGGATATGGAGCTTTAAAAATCATTATTACCAGTGTTTACCACTTGCTTGCTTTTCAGTTTGCATGGCTTATTGCATATTATAATTTGAAAAGATTATCTTACTAGGGTAATGAACAATAAAAAATTTGTAATTCATCCTAATAAGCTTGAACGGTAACCCACATGCCTTGGACATTTCTAGCCAGGCATAATTTATCCACATCTTTGGCTGTGAAACAGTGTGGATCTTCTTAACTGAGTCCCTGACAGATGGTTTAAGCTTTTTCAGGACTACATTTCCAATCATTTTGCCCATATTGCAAAATTGGCCTTGAAAAAGGGTAAAGAGTTGTTATGCTGCATTAACATCTCTTCTGAACTGCTTGCTGTGAAGGACATGAAAAAAGAAGGAAATCGGAAAAATACGCTTTTCAAAGTTACAAATTTTAGACATGATGATGATGATCTTAAATTATATCTCTCACCTCAATTTTAATGTGAATGTAGTCACGTTATGTGTGATAATGAAAACACAACTTCCAGTTACTTTGTTTTGTAAGTGGTTCAGATGGCATTCATGGTATAAGAAGTATTAAATGTGCTGTAATTAGAAAGACTTCCTATAGTCTTAAACCCTGCTGATGGATGGCTCAATTGACTGCTATTAGATGAACTGGGATTTCTGTGGCACATTCAAGATTTTTGCTACTCTGAATGGAAAGGCTCAAATATCTGCATTCATTTCTACATGAAACATAGATTGATCACACATACTATGCCAAATTTTCATTTTCTTTTGCAGCTTCAGCTGACTGTCTTCTTCATATAAAGTGCTGTTCTTTTCTTCTTGCCACCTTTTAGTTTATGATAAAAATCAATGAAAGCTGAAGCCTTCCACAGTCATCTATAAAATGCAATTACTGTATACAACACACAGTAAAACTCCTGTGGTGTATATGTTGAGACATAATTTATGCCACTTACCTCCAGAGAGGTATTGATCCTGCTCTGTGAATATCTTACAAAAGGCTGTTGAATGCAAGCTCAAGGAAATATGTGGTTATTGGGTCTGATCTATAATTTGATTAATAATGACCTATTTCTTGAGCTCTGCTCCTTACTGCACTGTTTTATGTGACTGAACTTCTTATCTTTGAACATTGCCCCTGCTGCTCTCCTTCAGAGGCCCACCCTGCCTTGCTCTTGCTTAGGCTCACTGTGGTCTCTGTGATCCCCACCAAAAGAGCTGTAGGAGAAGGCTGAAATGACCTGGCAGATTTGGTTGTTATTTTTTAAATGGCTGGCAATCTTTGCTAATCCTGAAAGTGGTGGTTGCCCACCACAGCCTGCACCCATTCTGTGATGGGATCCAGTTCTTATTCTCCTGCTGTGTGTAGAAAGGAAAAGCAATCCTGAATAAATAGTCCAGCAAGGATTCTCCAAGATATGAGGTAAAAACACCATCACTTAGTTTAGCTCATGGTTTTGAGAGCTGCAATCTAGCACATAAAACACTAGGAAAAATCTCCAAAAATGATATAAAACAGGAAGTGGGTGGATTTTATGCGAAACCTTACAGCGTTCTGGTGGTGGGGTAATACCTGCACAGTGAAATCAAAAGAATAAACCCATTCTGCAAGAATAAATCCCTGTTACGCAACGTCTCAGCACCTTGTCTCAGGTAAATTCTTCAAATAAAGAATTGCTGAGTGGTGTCTCTGACCTGACAGTTTCCATTTCAAAGTTCACATTCCTTGAGACGCTTGCAAGAATGTTAGCAATTTGCTGTACTATGTGAAAAAACCATTGTGTATTCATAGAATGAGAGTTCAGGAGAGTTTAATTCACTTTGGGCAGAGACCTGGGTAGCAGGGTAAGCTTCTCTATTATATGATTACAGTAAATAGTTCAACCTTGTTCTGACATAAATGCCCTGTTTTGGGATTTGACAGAAGTTAATTGCCTATTGTGAGTGCACTGTAGTTGATGAATGCCATAGTGGGGCATGACAAAATAGTATTTATTGAAAATGAGAAAAATAGCCTGTTAAAGGAATAGTAGCAACATAATTTAGGCCCAAATTGGCCTAAACTAAATCAAAGTAGAAATATGCATAATAAGGAACATTTTCCATCTATTTATTGGTGGGGTTTTCAACCGAGCATAAGCTTATTTCATCAGTTCTGGAAATCTAAAAGTGATGCTTGAGTAGAAACTGAATAAAAAACAAACTACAACACAATAGCCTCATTACACATACAGAAGAAAACCCCAACAGGCTAAGAAAATAAAACCAGAACCTGAATTTGATTTTAAAATGTCTTTTGTCTTACTAATCATATTATTATGAAAACCTAGTCTCAGTGAAGTCAATGCTGGTCTACTGTTAACATTCCTCAGTGCAAGGATTACAGCTGTAATTTCTGCAGCCACCAATGTTACCTACTTGGGCAAAGTCTCATCACGGCTTCTTGTCTCAGTTTCCCCATCTATGAGATGCTTTATATCTTTGCTTGAAGATAAAAGACAGAACTGCTTGAAAAAATAGTTGTTGAGATTATGAAGCTTGACTGTGCATTTAACAAGAGATTAAAAAGTCACTACATTTGGAAGCAAATCAACTAGTCTAATTTCTTTGCTGATTTAATATTTTTTTTCTTGCAGTGTATTTTGTAAAGTTTTGTCTGCTCAAGTAAGGAAAATGGCTTTTTAACATTGAGATGATACGTATAAAAGAACTGAGTAAAGATCCTGATACAGAGCAGTAACCCAGTCTGAATATAGGCTGGAAGTCCGATCCATGCACAGCTTTCTGGAAAGCTCTTACACCATGAGTGAGCTTGATTTTTCCTTCGAAAAACAGAGAGGAACAGTAATGAAGTGACTGTTTTTAGAACTCATCTATTGTGCTTGGGAACTAATAACAAAAAAATTATTTTATGAGCTGCTGTTTCTGATGCCAGGTATTCAGCTAGAGTAGCCTGAAGCTAAAATCTCTCAAGAGGACGTTAGATGAACCAGAGCTTGACAAAATGCAGTCATGTTCCTTCAACAATCTTTTTACTTACTATGCACACTACTGCCCAGGGAATGCAGGAGAGGGCATTGTGGAGACTATGTAACACTATCCTGTTTGGAGATTTCCTATTAATAGAAGAACTTTCAGGCAGTTGGTTACCTGTGCCGTCTTTTCATCTTCTGGAATGACACCAAACTAACTGTGCTTGCCCAAGTATATTCTAGCTTGATAAGTTAAAAAAAAAAAAAAAGTCTCTATTATTACACAGTAAATGCTGAACACCCTTAATTTACCTGACAAGTTGTCTCTGTAAGTTTTCATTCATTTGTATTTGAGTTCTGTGGTTATCAGCTGAGGCCAATGTTACCATGATACCAAAGCTTAGTTTGGTCTAGCCTGAGTGTCCCGGAAGGGATTAGACAACCCAAACGGTGTTTATCCTCAATTTGATGAACAGCTTATCAGACTGTGCCTGATCACTGGCACGTCTTGCCTACCATTGAGATTTGATGTGTTTGATCCACAGGATCATGACATTGGGAGAATGAACCCTCACATTATCTGACCAGTGTGTGGCCAGCAAGGGGTCATGGGCAGATAATTACAATTCCTGGCTGGGAAATTAAATCTGATGGGAAGTAAGGCTTTACCTGTAGCATATCAAAACTTCACAGAAGCAGGGGGTAGATACATGGTTGCTTTGGTCTGTTATTGTCTACTTTCCCATTCCCCATTTCTTGAATATTATGTTGCGTTCTGGCAAAGGATTTGGATGGTGGGACTGGGGACTGGCACAGGAGACACAGAGCAGCCTCTGCCAGCTTGGAATTCGTCAAGTTTTCCCCCTGTGCAGAGGAAATGTGTAGTCAAAGGGGAATTCCTGGGGGACTTTGCATGCACTTTGCACCTTGAACATAACACAAAGAACATTAACCCTATATTTACATACTAAATGTTACATACAGATGAAACACACACAGAGTTTGTACTGCCTGTTTCACTGGTTGTAAATTCTACCATGTTTCCCCGTGCATGTTTTGTGAGTTAGACTTTGGTTATAAAAGCGTACTAAGGCTAATTCATTTGAAAACTTGGTCTCAGACAGGACTTAACTTTGTGAGCTAGTAAGAACCTAGTACCTGCTTTGAGCATTTATTTTTTAAATTCCATAGGCTGCATATATGACATGGAATTTAGTCCTTTACAAGATTTCTTGGTCTTTCATGATCTTTGTTTACTGAGTCCTTATTCATATTAACTTATGTCCTGTCAGTTTCCATTTCCCATTTCAAGTGCAAAATCTGGACTTAGAAAGTTTTCTAGTGGTTTGTTACAATGGGAAGTTGTGATTTTGGTCTGCAGTCACATAATGGCGGTTTAGGCTAGTATGTTACTTCGATTCACCCAGGCTTAGGGTACTCGCAGAGTCTGTTAGTTGCTATGCATCTGCTGATGGCTGATAACTTGCCAGAATCTTAATTTTATTACTTTCAATTGTGTGACTGTATACCAGAAATCTTCCGTGGAAACTGGATCAGAAAACAAGGCGGGTATAAAAACTCTGCCTTGTTTCTGAAGAAAAGGCTCAGCAGCACAAACACAAATGATTTGTACATCTTCCAGCCGTGTGATGGCAGACAACAGTTTCCAGGTGTGTTTAGAAGAGCATTAGGCCTGTGCTTGTCTTGTGTACAAGATGCAGCCTGTTGGGTTTGTTTGCAAGTGTAGCAGCTACTATGGAGCATATTTTCTCATATCAAGGTTGACTCAAAGGAAAGCAGCCGCCAGGACATGAAGGGAGTCCAGCAGCAGACTGGCCCTGCACCAGCCTGAGGGCTGTTGCACGGCTGGGAACAAAGCCAGGACAGAGGCTACGGATAGGGCCGGTCACAGATGCAGATGCCAGTGCTCAGGAAGTATTATCTGCATCTTGACAGCTGCCAAACTAGCCCTCAGAGTGGCCAAGCTAGTTGGCTTTTTTTCAGAGGAGATGACAGAAAGTGGCCAAAGGGACCAGTAATGGCAATTCTCCAACTACAGAACTAAAACAAAGCCAAGTGAGTATTGTGATTGTACTGGTGTTTTCGGAAGAAGAGGCACTGTCAGCAGAATCCTAATTCCAACATTCCCTGTTGCATCTGCACATCCTGGAGGGTCTGAGATGAAATGTAAGAGCAAAATGGAAGCTTCCCTCTGCTTTTCCTAACTCCATCCCAGTCTGTGGCAATGGCATAATAAAAAATAGACACCCCCACTTCCTCAAATCTCATAATCCATGAAGCAAGATGGTCTTCAAATTAGCAACCCAGCCTCGACTGTTAGGCAGCTGGGCACTGGCCAGGTGGGCCACCCCCTTTAATGGAGTCCACTTGCTATTACACAGCATAAGGTAGGAGGTATTTAGAAGCAAACTGCGACAGCTCGGCACCTCCCTGGAGTTCGTACTGAACGCTGCTAATTCTCTCTAACCTCCCTTTGGTCTGCTGCTGTGCCTGGTGCTTGCAGCTGACCTAGCAGCCTTCCACCCTGTGGCTGCAGACTGACCTCTCTCACCCATGCCGTGGGAGGTCAGGGGCAGAGGCCTCTGTCTTCAGCCTGAACACCTCTGGTAGCATGCTCAGCTAATAAAGCTCCTGAATTGTTGTGTTGCTGTCCCAAGAGGAAGATCGACCCTGCCACCAAAACAGGCGAACCTTTCCCAGATTTAGTTGGGTTTCTCTAAAACCTTCTGACGCAGTTATGGGTGAGACCTCATGCTAGCAATGAGGGCAAGAAGAGATAGAGACGTAGTTTGAAGTTAAAGAGATGATGATTTGGAAGTAAGAGAAAAAAATCTGGGGAGCAGACCAGGAGAAAGATTTCATATTGGAGAAATAAATTTAGTGTGAAAGGAGATTGATTTTTGGGGGAAAGGCAATGTGAAAGCTGTTACTAGAATTTACTTTTATACAATATGCATATAGTACATCTGAAGAATTTCTTTTCACGTCATATGTGCAGGAAGGACCATGTGGTAAGTTACAGAATCACATCAGAGCTGAACACATCATATTCCTATGACCATCTTCACCTATCATAAGTCCTTTGTCAGGCAGTTCATGTTCTTACAATTGAACCGTCATCTTAACATGTTAAAATTAGTGTAGAAGGGAAATGTTTCCTTCTTCTCCTACTAGAATTTACTCCATAATAACCTCAACCAACTTGAGGTTAACCCAGAATGGACAAGATACAACCATACTTTTCTATATGCACAAATGTCACTCCAGAATAATATATTTCAAAGCTTGGGGTACAAAGAAAGCAGTTAGAAAGCGAGATACCTGATTGGTGGATCATCCACTCCCAGTCCAGGAGACAATGAAATATAGCTTATGTTTATATATCTTAGGAAGCCAGGTGATTCGCTGCCTAAACATATCTGCTTCTCTCCATTGACAGCAAAAGGGAGCCTGCTTTGACAAGTTCAGTTGTAGATGTTTACTTTGTAGACATCTGTAGGTAGATCAGGTGATTCACACTCAATGGAGTCTTTACGGCTTGATGAGAGCTTGGAGTTGAGACCCCAAATTACTAGCACAATCCTTTTCTTAGGGCTTGCCTTCAGTTCAGTAAGTGGGATACCTAACTACTTAGAGACATTGTTCCATTGCTTGAAAAAGTGGAGTGTGAATTTTCCTTGTCTGCATGCTTCACTTAAAGGGGAGTTGCACCCTGGAGTTATAAAACATGAGAGAAACATAAGGTGTTATTGTTACAGCTGTTATCACAGAATCTGATAAAACATGTCTGGAACCTATTCTGAAAAAAATCAAATGATACGGATTTTACAGTCTTTCCAGGCAATCTGTTCCGATGCTTTGCTCTCCTCATGTTAGAAAGTTTTTCTAATGCCTAATCTAAAGTTTCCACATTCCATTATTTCTTGTTCTAATCCCTATGGACATGGAGAGCAATTGATTCCAATTCCTCAGCAGGATACTGTTGAAGTCTGTTATGACATTTCCTCTTAAGTGTTTCATTCTCCAGACTGAACAACTCTGATTTTGTTCAATCTTTACTTACAGATCACTTTTTCCAGCCCTCTAATCCACCTTGTTGCTCTCCCTGGATTGCTGCAAGAACTTCACATCTCTCTTAAAGCACAGTGCCTAAAGGTGCATACAGTACGTTAGCTGCTTGCTAATTCTGGAATATCTACAGACAAATCTTACACATGATGCTGCCTATACAACCTGTGCAATAGTTTTCACAGGGAGGTGAGATTGTTAGTTTCTGTTCAACTTTTGATCCCCCATAGACCACAAACTGTTTCCTACTAACTCATTTTCCATTTTCTCTTTGTACAGTTGATTACTTCTACATAAATGTAGCACTTTCACTTGTCCTTACTGAATTGCATCCTATTGATTTCAGACCACTTCTTTAAATTGTCAGGTTCATTTTTAATAGTGAAAAATGAGGTCTCCTACCTCAAAGCCTGTCTATGCGTAGTTCAGTACGATAACACAGGAGGCAGGAAAGTATCACAGACTTTCCTCCACTTGTACTCCCATGGGGTGGCAAAACACACTGTGCATCGCTACTGGCACGAGTCCATGCTTTGGGATAAGAAGAAGTAATCATCTTTTGTTACAGTAGAGCCTGAAGGCAAGACAAGTTTATCCTACTGTTAAAAAATATTTTCTAATGCTTCACATAAACTTCCCAATTCCATTACTTCTTGTCTTGGAAAAGGAGAGGGAGAAAAACTCACTCCCATTCTTCAGCAGGAGGACCCTTGTTTTAAGTACTGCATCCATACGAATCAGTAAACGATTCCTGCCCTGCTAAATTTAAAACCTAAACAGAAGAAACCAGGCCTTAAGAGATAATGGGAAGGTGGAAAATGATATGTTTCCCCCCCCCCCCACTTTCTAGGGAAGGGCTTAGTCAGTTGTTGATGAGAGAAATGGAATGCAAATATATAGGGAACATCTGTATTTTTTTCCTGCTCCAGGGACACTGACTTCAGGAACACTTGCTATGGTGGTGTTTCCATGCTGCCTTTAAAGCATGGTCCTTCCATGCACCTTTAAAACTCTCTAGCTCAGTGGCTAGAAAATTGCAGTCTGTTTTCAGTTGCTGACTAGTTCACTGTGAATTAAAATGGGGTGTTCGGAAGGGTGAAATCAGACCCATTTATAATCAAAGTTTTCCTTTTCTTTTTTCATTTCTTCTTCCTCCCTCCTCCCCTCCCTGACATAATTGGGACATATTAGCTTCACTGTCTCAGTTCATTAGGTCATTTCTGAAAATTGAAAATCACAGTTTTGTGTTTATTGGTGTCTTTTTACTTGTAGGAAATAATTTGCAATGAAACTACTTCTAAATTTCCCACTGTGTAGAAGACTCCAGAGCTGCTTGCTTATACTTCATCAGAAGAACTGCTGGAAATAATAGCTCTGAGTTAGGGATGATGTTGCCCAAGGACTTTAGCTTTGATAATTAAGAATATCAGTCCCTCATGATGTTGAAAACCCTCAGTTCTCATGGGCTCCAGGGGGTCCTCAGATATTTGCAACATCAGGACCTAATTGTGAAATGATGGAGTAAGCTTTTCAGAACATGAGCAAGGGCAAGTTTATTTCTGCTGCAGTATCAAACAACAGTGCACGAACAGCTGAACAGCATCTGTGGGATATCCAAGGGTAGTTTCTTTGACCTAGGTTGTACTGATGATGCTCTCTGCAGCCTGTGATGTTTATAACAGCTAAGATCTGTTTTGTTTCTATTTACATCTGACAGAAAATAAAAAGAAATAGAAACTGAAAACTTAAAAAGATGACCTGTAAAGAAAAGAACTTACAGTTTGCCTGAGAGATGCTTTTATTGAATCTTTATGTGGCCTTTGCAGAGGAAGAAGAAAATTCAGGATTATCTCTACAGGTGAAACAGTCCAGTGATTATATGTTAGAAGATTATGGGTAAAGAGGAAATACGTTCCTTTCGCCTTTCACAGCCTTTTTTCCCCAGCTTCACTTCACTCCTTTCTTCTTCAGTCCCCCTCATCACTTTTCCTGTCAATGGTATCTCTTTCCTCATTTTTCCAAATTACAATTTAAAAAGTCAGCCTACCCTGTGGGAATAGTAAGCTAATTTAGTCTATTTTTAATGGTGTCTTTGAGTCCAGAAGAACTTTTGTTGCCCGTTTTACTGCTTGTTTAAAGATATTTCCAAACAGTCTCTGTGAACAGGCATGAGAGTTGTGAGATGCGATCTTGAGCAGCAAGACTTTAGCTGGGGCTTGTAACTGGAGAAGCTGAAGGTTACTCTGAGCTTCCAATGTGCAGAACACTTTTGCAGAATATTTGCTTTATATTCTAAAGTCAGCCCTTGGCTTACTTCTAGGACTGACTACAGCCTGAGCAGGAACTGTGCTGATTGCATGTAGGTATGACTTTGAAAGTAAACACTTTTATTAGGACTTCTGTAATAGACCTGGAAATCTTTTAATCCAAAGTTTTGTTCCCAGAACGGTTAGTTGCTTGTGCTCTAGCCTGAGGGAAGCTGCCACAAGGGAAAATGATATGAAAAATGGATGTAATTGGAGAACTGTGCCACCACCACTTAAAATTCAGTTCCTTGTCTCTGATGTTTTCAAAGAATACAAAATCATTTAAATATGAAAAAAAAATTAAAATGTGCAATCCATATCAGTCATAATAAATTGGGACTTCCTAAAAGAAAGAATTTGGAAAGATAATTTGCACATTTTGTTTGCTCATTCATTGTAATTTGTTTTCTGTGGAAAATTTCAATGATCTCAGCAGTTCAGACTAGACACTGACAAGTGGTGAAATTGTTACTCCTGTAACACCAGGAGATGGAGTTGGCAGTGGGAAATTCAGTTACTAGTCTGAATAAATCACTTACTGGGTAGGTGATGTTTGGCAAGGTATGTGTGACAGGTATCAAAATGGGTTATTTCCTGAGATATCAATAAAGTTCTGCCAAGCCTGGGAGACTCTTCTGGCCAAAGTCTGAACTTTTACCTATGGATTTGGAAGTGGGAAGGGAAATGAGTCTTTCAGAAATTAAAATTAAATTACCAGGAAAAAGATGCACCTCTAAGCAACAGCTTTGTGAAATGTATCACAGTTTGCCAACACAGGTAGCACAGGGCAAGTATTCAAAATCTCAGAACTGTGGTGGGAGAACTGATGTCAAGACAAGGGATTTAAATCTCCTCAGAACCGTAGAAAGTTTTGAAGAACAAAAACCCTGTACAGAAAATGATGCTTCCTCTTTGCCTAACAGGACTAAAGTGCTGCCACAGAGAACTGACAATGTTTAGAGAGATTCTATAAAGCAGAAGCCGGAGAAGGCTGACAGGTGCTAAAGAGTATTCAGGTCAGACAAAGACATCTGCCAAAGACATCAGTCACACGAGATAAGGAAAATTACAGTTGAACTAGGGGAGGAACAGGTTCTGCTCACAAAGGAGTATCCTGGAAAGTCAATGGTATGTCAGAACATACCATGTTAAATAATACCAATGTTAAATAAGAGAGCCAGAAAATGAAATAAAACCTATATATCTCTGTGCACAGCTGAGAAGGCTATGTAGGTGAACTTGATTGCTTGGCCATGTGGTAAGGAGACTCCTGAAACATGAAGGAAAGAAAAGTAAAAATAAAATATTTAAAAATCTGTCTTTGACTCTTCATAATAAGTAGATTAAGTCATCAAATAGTTGAGTAGTGCTGCACCTGAATTATTCTATATTCTCTATATACACTTTCTGAATATATGGAAACACCTACAGAAATACCAGCTTTATCTCACAGATTATTAGGTTTATTACATTGCGAGCTTCCTGACCAAGCTGTTTTGTATGAAAAAAAACAAAGGAGATTGAAAAGATATCAACAGGTTAAAGACCACAGAAAGAGTGACTTTGGGTATCTGGCTCTAAACTCCAAAGAATAAAACATACTCTTTTTGTAACATATGAGACTTAGTCCAACTGGAAACAGCTGAGATGCCAGATGTGACATTGATATAATTAAGCCCGATTTATTAAGTGACCGTGGAGTTGAAAGCACAGTATTGGAGGCTACTTTGCTCACTATAAATCTCCACAGTGATCAGCAGAGAGAAATAATATAACATGGAAGAAATAAAATGATATAATACTGTCCCTTTATTAACTCTATACTCTAGTGAAACCGTATACATATAAACGAGAACAGGCCAATAAGTACACTGCAAAAATGGATAGAAGCATGAAGCAATTTTAATCTGAGGAAGGAGATGTAGTAATGAATTTTAGAAAACAAAAAAGATACAATGAATGTATACAAGATAGTGAATAGTAATAAGAAGCTAAATCTGAAGCTTCTATTTACTTTCTAAAAATTTCATCAAGAAGGGACTTTGGTTTGAAATTGAAAGCCTCTGCAATTAGAACTGATAAAAGGAAATACATTTAAAGATAATACTTAATTAACTTGTGACATTTATGTAGACAATGCAAACATCCACAGTACATTAAATAGGAAACAACAAACAAAAAAATAGTCAGAGACTTAAGCCCTCAGATGTCAGCATGTTTGCCAACCTGGGGAAAAATTCTCCTTTGTGGGCAGGTTATTCTAAAAATTGCCACTTGAATTTTGTTTTTTACTTTCTCTCATGCATTGAGTACTGTCTAGGTTACTGGAGTATCTGTGGGTCATGGATTTTCAAAGAGAGGTGAAAAGTTAGATGCAAAAATATCCCCTGCAAAAGTTGCAGTAAGTACTTTGACTTGCCAGGTGTTTTCTGAAATCTCAGATTCTGAATTTTATAGATAGAATATTTTTAAAGCCCTTCTAAACTGCTAAGGGAGAGAGAGCATATACTTTTTCAGCATTTTCTTTACTTAAAAATAGAAAATAATTTACTGTCCCAAAGTGAGGGACAGTAACAGTAGGTACTAGTTGGCTTGTATCTATTTTTATCATTTGTATATGTGTGTGAGGAATGGAATGAAAAGAGAAAATCCTGTGTGCATTTTGTGATTACTTTGGGGGATGTGCAACAAGAAAAAGAAAGGAAGTGATGGCCCTGAACCGTCTTCCCTGAGTCTGAACATTGTTTCAGGTTTTGAGGTTGTGGCTCCTGTTAAGAATGGCTTGCTGGGCTGGTGTGGTTGAAGCATACCAATAAGAGGCAGGAAGGTGATGTGATTAGTATCTTATCTGTCCGTCCTTGAATTCCCCACTCCTGTGACCTCGTCTGCATTCACATAGACTGTCCGGGGAAGAAAGGCTGGAGAGATTACAACAGACGTCCATAAGGAAGTCAACTCATTTCAAGCACAACACCAGGATGCTCTGACTACTCTGGTTTTGTGCCCCATGATGAATTCCCTGGCAATGTTTTTTTCAGATTACCTGCTGGCTATGGCTTATTTGCATATCTCATGGCATTTGTGACTAAGAATGCATTTTTAATGAAGTTTTTTTAAGACAATGTTAATTTTCCTCATCCAAAAACAGATTGACATTTTCACAGATAAAAATATATATTTTAACAACTGTTCTTTCAGATTGGTTCACACCCTGTAAGCTTATTTCGGAGATCACACATAATGCGCTTTAAAATCACATCAGTGTAGGTCATCATTTGGTTCTGTGAGGATACTCAGAGGACCAGGGAAGTAAAGGAGCCTCATGCTCACCTCAGGTATAGTGGAGTGGCAAGCACCAGGGACTGCTACCTGGGTTGTCATCCCTGAGATGGAGGAGGGATTAAAAAGGGAGCTCTGACTCTTAGGCAGCACTATAATGGAGATGCAGCAGCTAAGATTTTCCCATCCACTGGGAGTAAGAGGAAATTCTCAGTTACTCCTTAGCAGAGTATTTTTCTTATGAATGTTTTTTAGTGCATTCTCTGAATGCTTTCAATACCAATAATTATATGTCCCTGATCTAAGAAGCTAATAATTGACTTTCACACAGGATACTCTAAGAGGGACAACAAAACAATGGGATGGGGAAGATCAGAGCACTAAGGCTAGGGAGATTACTCAGAGATGGCATGGACACAGCATGGAGGAAGACTTTTTTTGCATTTACATCCATTTTATGACTGCTCTACACTGCTAAGGGAGCATAAAGAGGCCTCATGTAAATGAGTCAAAACTACATGGGTAAGTGATCAAATAGGTTTTAGCTGACACACATTCTTGTAGCAATCATGGCAGAGCTGTTTTAAAGAGTGGCTGAAATCAGTCATGATATTGGCATTGACAGCCTAGTTTGATATTGGCATGGGCAGCCTGGTTGTCAATGGGATTTCCTCTGAACATGTTTGAGATTACCACAGAAGTTCACAACTAACCATCCTCCAAGATGGATGATGGCTGCTCCAAAACGATTAGCCTCATGAGGCTTCTGTTACCTTGGACGTTTTGTGGGAGAAAGTATTGGAAGCCTGCTGAGTGTGGAAATGGGACATATTTCCAAAATATCTGTTGACATTATATATGCCGAGTAATTTAATTTCAAAATTGTCATGTTTTTCAACATAGGACATCTGTGCTGGTAGGCAGTATCTGTGAAGTGCAAACAAAAATGGAATTAAATGTACAATAAATATGCTCAGACAAATACTTTTCAGTCAAGAAGCAAATACACAGAATAACTCCTTTATCAGCTATTCCCTTTTCTCAGGGAAAGCACTTTCTCCGTTCAAGAGTCTAGCAACAGACCAGTATATAGGTTACATGCCAAGTGATTCTGGGACTACAAAAGCTTTCTAGCCATGTAAAACAAGTGTGTGATCCAAGCCATAGCTTCTACACTCCTTGGTACTTGATCTTTGCTGAGCAAGTTGAATTCATAATGCCAAAGTTCCCCACACACAGAGCGAGGCAGGTTTAGTACTTAGTCTGGGAGTCACAACAGCTCATGTGCTAATCACTGGGGTAGTTAAGTTACTCAGTAGGTTATGCCAAAAAAGAGGGGTGTCACAAGCTACACCTCTCTATCAAGCCAGGAATCAGAGCCTGGAACCGCTGTGTACACTTAGGTGTCTCTGTGACGCAAGATGTTGACCTCTCATTTGCAGGATGGTACCTAATAAATAGTATAGTATTCCTATCCTGTTATAGAGCTCTCACTTGCATTATTTTTGTGGATTTTGCATACAAGACAGTGCCTTCAACACCAGCTTTTGGGATGAAAGTACTCTGCGTCCTTTCTGTTGAAGCTGGGCTCCTGTTTTTGAGGCAAGTGCTTCAAACACGCAGCTGCTATGTAAGAAGTGAGTACCATCCACTGCCATGGATTTTCACGCAACTCAAAGCAATCTGAATGAGTTAAGTTTGGTCAGAGTATGAGTAGAAATATAGGCTCCTCTGAGGTCTCAGACATTAGTGCATCTTTCTGAATTGTTAATGAGAGGTGACTTATCTAGGCAGCCAGCTCACTAAAGAGAAAGATGCCTCCGAGTTTCCTCAGTAGTACATCTATAATTACCAAAGAGAACTTTCCCTGAAACCTAAGTGGGTTAGGTAGGATTTTCCTCAATTGCTTTTCTCATTTTAGTAACTTAAATTTTATCTATGTTGTATTTTGTGTTCGAAGGATGTCTGCCCATGTTCCATCAAAGGCCTGTGTTCCAGCTGTCACAAAGTACTTCAGGGGAGAGACATGACAAGTGAGTGCGAACAGAGTTCTCAGAGGCCTAGGCAAAACTGAGGTGGTTTTGCATCAATACTGGAGCTCTGGCTCTGCCCCACTGTTCTGCAGGAAGGAGAGGAACACTGAATGGGGGAGAAGGGCCAGAGCATGAGGGAGGTTGAGCTTCAGAGAGGATGTTGATCTACAGAGAACTAGATTTACCAGTCTTGCTGTCACAAGCAATTGCTGAGGTGGTGGAGCCTCTTCCACCAGCGAAGAGTACTGCCCGATGTATTCCCACCTGTCCTTCTGCAGCAGCAGCAGCAACATCTATTTTGGGTTTCTAGGGCTCTGCAGTCAACAAAGTAGATAGAGAGGCAATGGCTGGTTTTGTTGTTCCTGCCAGTCTGTTGATCTAAACATATGCCTATGTGGCTTTTACCTAAAACAAGCCTGCCTTTGACATAGCAACACGTTTATTGAGCTGAAAATGAAAATGTGTCCAAAATGTAATTGTTTTGGAGGTGAATGCTCACTCTTTATAAGTATGCCTTGGAATTAGGATCAGTCAGAAAAAATGCTGAAGCACTTGCTTTATGACAGCAGCATTTGAGCAAAGCCTTTCTTTTACCGTGTATGTAGTCATTCTGTTAAACTCTTATATGCAAAACAATGGATACAATCAATTTATTTGAAAGTTTTCACAAGTCCTGTTTTGACACATCTGAAAAAAATTTGTGCTTGGAAATAGATTTCAAAATTTTGCTTCCTTGTATCAATTCAGAACAACAGGAAGTTTGGAATTGTGCAATATTTCCCAGGCTGGCAAATATAGCTTACTCTTTGCCTGATTTTATAGTGCAAAATTAAGCAAAACCCATTAAGTTTTGGTTAGGTAATTTAAATTTGGATTATTTAAGCCATTAAATTGTCGTCTAGCATTACAAACAGCGGTAAACATGTTTTGAATTTCTTGCACTTCACCAGAGATTTTTTAGTAATTTCTTTCCTGTCCTTTAAAGGGGTTATGTTTGAGTGGACATCATTTTAGCTAAGCAGAGTAGGTTTTGCATCCCATTTCTTGTTGGATTTCTGTGGTTTTCACCTGCAGGTGAATATCAAGTGCCTTGGGACTATCCCTTTTCTATATCTCTTGTATCTCCTGAGTTTGGGTGTCATTTGGCCATTTTTGTTCCAATTCAACAAGATTTAACATCAACAGTGGTGGCCAGGTTAGTAACTTTTTTCTCACTTCAGTGCATGTGTTGGTTTTTTTCTGTCTCACCTGCTCTGACTTAATTGTAATAACTAGCAGATACTGTTTACATGTATTATTTTTCTCCTCAGTGGTTTACAACACCACTATAATATTGAGAATAACTGGTGAGAACTTACTGGTAGTTGAACAAGACAGATGTTTGAAGTTCATTATCTTTGTAATCTTGTACTTTTACAACTTAATTTTTTATCATAGAGATTGTCCATTTCCAATGGAAATTTCAGTAAATTTCATCACACTCTTTATTTGGTCTGCTACAGTAATTTGGAGAATTGATACCCCCATATATTGAGAGATAGGGTTCACAGGATCACTTGGACAGTTTTCTTGCCTAATGCCGTTGAAATCCTTTCTTCTCTCTCTTTCACT